>NC_048894.1:45633998-45863716 GCF_011077185.1 Oxyura jamaicensis
ATTAATAGCGAATGGGAAAAAGCTTTCTGCTTTAAAAAAAGTGTCTCTAATACTACGCATTCACTGCCAGTGCTTTTTTGAGAAGTATTTATGATCACAGATGTTTATAAGCCAAGACATTTCTGTTAAAAAAATGTGTGTTTAAGGGGTAGTTCTATTTATGTAGGGAACATATCCATTACAACTCATCCCCAGGTTTTACTTTTAGAACACTGCCACAATATTTTAGTATAATTTATTAAAAACTTAATAAGCTGTTAGCTCTCAAGTTGTAAATGAAGCATGTAGGAGGAAAGGAATTACTACTGTACAGCTCCTGCAACAGGGAATAATTACAGTCCTTCCAGGATAAGAAGGGGGTGGAAAAATACTGTGTAGTAAGTTCTGTATACTTTTTCCTCCCCGTGACATACTGATTCAGCGTTAAAAATTGCATATTTATAAGCTCCTGGTGAACATTTGTTTCCTGCCATGAGACTGATCTGCAGCGAGAGTGAATGGTTATGGTTGTGTAGGGCCATCCAGACCTCTTCAGCTCATCTGGGACACTTCATGGTTGTAGCTCTGACAGTTGGCAATTGCATCTCTTGTGCATTGCCGAAGAGAGCAGATCTTAGGGGCACAATTTCAAAAGAACTCCGAAAATTTTGGTATTAATTTAGTTCGCTGGCTCAGGTTCTGTAAATGTTGTTTCTATTGCACCTACTATTCCTAGATGAAAATGGGAATGTTTTTGTCTGTGAGCTGTATTTAAAGGTTGTGTCTGTCCCAGGGAGCTTGAAGTCAAGTTGGCCAACAATAGGAGAGAGACAGAAGAGCTGGAGAAGTGACCTGGCTTGTCAGAAAAATGTGCTAGCTTGGTGGCAGGCTTGAGAAGAGAAACCAGACTTCCTCTGGCTCTTCTATAAATGTTTTATTCACACTGGATTAGTATTGCTTGTATATTTCATCCAGACCACTTCAGCCTGATGAAGATCTATCAGGCTTCAATTCTCAGGGTGCTGAGTACTTCATGGATTAAGATGTTTTTCTCTAGAATTCATGTACACAGCCTCATTCATCCTACCTTATACCCTACATCCATTTCATAAAGACAAATTTTACTTTGTATATAAAATAGTTCAATTTGGATTCTGTATGCATTGAAAATTGCCATTTATTTTTGTTCAGAACTCCCTTTTTATTTTTCGTTACTTACAAGAATTAATAATGTCTTGTGCTTTTATAAATCCCGTGATGATTTTGAAAATCTCTTATAACTATAGTTATAACATCAAAATGAATTTTGTTCCAGTGAGGAAGAAAATCCAATTCTTTTCATTTGTTCTGTATAATTACTTATGAATTATAGTGCCTCGAAGGAGTGACACTTTCTGGCTTTTCTACCAGAGACAAGCCATAACCTGTCTTTAAATTACAGATCTCTGAGGAGGCTGAACCTTCGACTTCTTCAGAAAACATCTTTTAACCTGTGAATAACTAATGCTGGCTAGTTAAAAATAAACTACTAAATTGGCTTAAAATGGTTAAGCCCAGGTATGTAAAACACAGACAGACAAGTGATTTCTCTGAAATATGGCTTTCATATCTGGTCTACATGAATCCTAGGGTAAAGTTTTCTCAGCAGCTGATATTTCCTACTGAATTGCACTAAGCAATTCTAGAAGAAAAAGCTTTTACAGAACAAAATTATTCTGAAAGTTACCAGAGATGATGGACGTTCTGCCAAACAAATCCCCTCTGTGTGGAGCATAGGGGTGCTTTTTAACTTCGGACTAATACCTTATTCTGTACAGCCCAGCTGGAAGAGCTAACTGGTGCTCCTTTTCTCTTTGAATCTGGACCAGGGCTTCATTTCTGTCAAAAAGAAACATGTGCTTCTTGAGCAGTTACTCCATTTCCAACATGGACTCTGCATCGAGTCTACTCTATTGGAAAAAGATATAAAGCTATTATCCACCTCCAGTAATATTCCTGTTAATACCAACTACAGTGCTAGTAAAGGTACAGTAACTGCACAAAAGCTGGGAAAAAAGCATTTTTGAAGGGCTAGCAGCAAGCAACACTTGCTCAAAGAGGATATGCTTGATCCCACTGATTGCTAGAAAGCATTGCATATTGCAAAGCTGAACTGTGCATTTACAGCTGGGATTTTCACATTCCTTGCGAGCTGGGCACTTAGTGTAGATGAAACATTTTACAGATGCAAACCCTTTGTTGCCAAATATCGGGGCATTGATGCTCTCTCGTATTCTATAACTCTAAAAGCTGTTGACTATGTTACTGAGTCGATGAGCTGGCAATTGGTTTACTTTGTGTGAATGCTATAAGCTGCGTATCCACCAGCTGGCAGACATAACTGGGGAGGCTGATCTGAGAAACTGTCCTTATACTTGCTCATCCTGCAGGAGGCCAGGAATCTTACACTTCCTAGCCAGTAGTGAGTTTCTCCATTATTACAGCTCAGTTAGCGCTTTGGGCCCAATTATTTCATATGTGCACTGTGATTCAGAAACTTAACCAACTTCAGATGTTGCCGGTTGCTGGTGTGTGACATCAGCCATTTTGTTATTAAGCGTGAGGCAACTCAAAAGAAATACTGGGCAAAAGAAGAAAAGAGAATGGAAAGCCACAAAGACAGTGCAGCAGTTGGTGCTCTTCCACTGCCAAAGGGAAGTCTCATTGACTGTCCCGCAGTCTCAATGTTGGTAATGTTTTACCAGTAGCAATTCTTTCTTGGATTGGAAAGAAGACTGAGAAGCTTGCAAAGCCTTTGGGGTGAGATGCGGAGTGACCAGGCTGCCGGGGTGACCTTCCAGGTGTCCCACTCCTAGGGCACATTCGGAATTCCCACAGAAACACTGGAGGAAGTGAAAATTAAGACAGACTATGCTGGAAGAAGACAGATGCAGCAGGTTAGTGTTTGCTGCTAATGACCATACAGCAACCAAAAACCCAGGGCAGGAAGGTGCGACAGAAAGGCGGTGTTTCCACCCTACAGCAAATACAGGACCTCACAGACCAGCCATGGCCATGGTTGCTGAGGAAAGGGGAGCAAAGGCTCGGGGCTGTCAGCGAGCAGGAGCTCCTGGGGACGATGCCCAGCACGGAGCTCCGGGTTTGCCCCTGCCAACACCCCGGGCGGCTCCTCACCGGCGAGATGCGCCCACCCCGAGGCCCACCGGCCCCCTCCAGCCCCCCAGCGCTGCCCTGAGGGCACAATAGCCGGTTTTTAAACCCCGCTGCCCTGAGGCGGGAGGAAGGGCGCTGACCAAGCGGCTGCCGCCGCCTCCCGTGGGCGCCTTGTGGCCCTGCGGCCATCGCCCCCCTCACGGCCGCGGCCCCCTCCCGCCGTGCCCGGGAGCCCCGCCTAAGGCGGCGGGGCCGGGGGGGCCGTGCCGGTGCCCGGGCCAGGCGAAGGAGGGGAAGGGGCTGGGGCTCTGCTCCCCCCCACCCTTATTTTTTCTCTCATTTTTTTTTTCCTTTTTCCCTCCGTTCCGTGTGAATACGCGGCTGGGGAGGCAGGCGAACAGCGCGGGGTTCGCTTCCACTCGCTCCGCCTGGGCGGGGAAGCCGCTCGGAGGGGGGGACATGAATATCTGCCGCTGCCTGCGACGCCTCGCATCCCTAGCGGGAGGCAGGACCTTGTGAAGCAGGAGCTGCCCGGTGAGTACATGGCTGCTGAGGCACCGACCCGCTGCTTCTTGTCGCAGGGAGCCGTGGGGCTGGGGCTGGCAGCCCGCTCCTCACGGTGACAGAGCCCTGCAGGGAAGACGGCGGCCCTTTTTTAGCAGCTCTGGAAGCATAGCCCTAAAGAAAGCCTGTTTGTAGCTCTTAAATAGGCAGAACCTTTTATCTGGGCGGTTTACAAGCGAGAGCCTTCGTGTATTTCTTTTACATTGTAGGAGGGGCCAAGGGACTGTTTCAGGAAAATATTTTTAAAGCTTACAGTGAATAGAAGGGTGGTAGGAGAAGTAAGGCAGCCCTGGGTTGAGAATTAAGGACTGAACTGACTTCTGCAGGAAGAAATGGGAAGGGAATTGAACTGTGCTGTGAATAAATGGCCGTGCTTGTGCGGCAGAGCTACGAGATGTTTGATCTAGCAGAGGAAATCCACCGCTCCTAACTACCCACTGCGCCCGGCTCTGCGGAGGGAGTGCTTCGTGTGGAGGGGCATCTGTGGGGAAGGACACTGCTTAAAGCAAATAGGACCAATCCCTCCTTCTCCTATTGATAATTGCATGTTTTAAAACGACCCTTTTACTGTTCCAGGCGCTAAAGCAGCGATGGGAACACGCTTCTGATGAGCGACTCGGTCATTTTACAGACACTTGTTTGGGGGGTGGGCACAGGAGAAGAGTGGGTTTGAGGAATGCAGTTCAAAAACAGATTTTGAAAAGCTGTAATATCTTCTGGTGACTTGCAGCAGTACTTCTGGAAAGCAGGAGCGACTGTTCAAATCTATATAAAGTTCCCACTCCTGCATTTGCAGTGTGATTTAACCAGATCAATTGCAGGAACAGCTAACAGTATGGTAACAGCAGTATTACCTGTATCTGAAAACAATCTAGCAACTTTACTTAAATACTGTATTAACCAGAACTAAATCTGGGCATGCAAGCATTTAGGTGTTGCCTACTTTGCTGTTGTCCCAGTGTGACCTATTCTTATCTGCTTTCTGTAGCTGACTTACTGTAGGTCCTAACCGTAAAGTAACCTGTGCAGATGCAATGAAATAATTATGGTAAAACTTAATAACAGCTGTTCTGATTGTGATGAATCATGCTAATCAGCTGTGTGAACACCAGCTATTCCTTTTAAAGATATTTGTCATTTCTAAGGATTTGAAAACAGCAAAACAGCAGAAATACCTTTAATCCTATTAAGAATGATGGAATATACTTGACCCTTTAAACTGATATTTGCTAAATTAATGCCAGATAAGGAATAGATTGAACTTCAGTCTTTCTACTGGAGAGATTAAAAAAAGGGAAGGCTATTACAAGTGTTACAATGGGAGAGATGCAATTATGCAATTGTACACAGGATCTGCAGTTAGAATAGCATAATGCAGAATAAAATAAAACTCAAGCTATTATTGAAAAGGCCTTTTATTTCTGCTAATAAAACTGACACGCCAATATTATGCTAAAATAGCTGCAATAATGTGCATACATTAAAGATGTTTTATGTATTGATACAGCCTGCCTCAAAAAGTTTGAAAACACTGGGCAATCTTTCCTCTCCTGGCAACAGGAGGCAATATTGCTAAGTGCCTGCGCTGTAGCGTCTGCTCTGGTGCTGCCTTCCCTTGGAAGTTTTGCCAGGGCTGAATTTTGCCATAACAGATAAGCTGAATCAGCAGACATCATGTTCTTCGGAGGCTGCAGCTGCCCATGGCAAGAGTTCAGCTAAGCCAAATCCCTTGGTGGTGTGCAACAGATAAAACCCAACAAACTCATTCTCCAAACTAGCTCATTGCAGGTAAACAAATTCTTCTGTGAGGATAAACCTACGCCAGAGTTTTTGACTGTGGTATAAATGGGATTAATCAATTGCCAGGTAAATAGAAGCAATTAATGTATACATAAATTGTAGTGTAGATACTTGCAACTGATTTATTCTAGTCAGAATTTATGGATCTGTGTAAAAATTCTTTCACTTAATTATTTCATGACATCCTTGTTTGGGGAATATATGAACTGCTGTGTCTGGCAACACTTACTAAATAATTAAATTAATTAATAAACAAGAAATTTATGAATAGTGTAGTGTTTGCCTTCGAAGCTCATCCTGTGATGGAGCACAATTCAAGGCACTATGGTGCCTGCAACAGATCTCCGTTGAGTGGTAAGGTGGGAATTTGACTGTAAAACTTAAGTTAGTGTAATTGGCACAAATTAAAGTGAACCAAAACCTATTTTTGCATCCCCTGAATTGTTTCATAGGAAATCATGAGACAACACAGTTAGTTTGGGCTGACAGTATGTAACTCAACTGGAGGCATAAGCTGGCCACGCTAAATATACAAAATAAATAAACCAGTTAAATTTTTGACTTAAAATTCACAAAAAGAAAGCTTCACAGTTGTATCTCCTGACTGAAAACTAAAGTATTCTTCACAATTAATAGGTTAGGGTTGAGACCAGATTGTAATTTTGGACCCACTTTGTACCCTGTTGTAAATAAAGCTCTTCCAGTTGAGTTTCTGAAGTACTAGAACTCAGGATGTTGAGGGTAGAGGTGTTACCTGTAGTTAATTAGTGACATAATGTTAGGGATATGATACTCCCCAATGGTGATGGGAAGCTGTGATCCACCTCTTGCTCCTGGCTGATGGAGGGACCACAGTTTTTGTATGAGTGTGATGCATCTGTGACTGCTGGGTTGCCCTCACTACTGGCTGGCTGTTTGTATAATCCACAGTGGAAGCACTCATGGCCTTTGGTTTGCTGATGGCATCAACTGAAAGAAGTATACGAGCTGGCATGCTTACCAGTTTTCCTTTGCAAAGCTCTCTTTAGCACTGGGTAAGGATCCCGTTTGTCCTTTATCATGGGGGATGAGATTCTCCACACTCTCTCATCGCTTCAGCATCAGAAGGCAGGCTTTGTCCAGTGTGCTGTGAAAGAGAGGAAAAGATTTGCTCGAATTGCTTTGGCAGTCTTTGTTTGGGAGAATGATATAAAGGAAGAGGCATAAGATGATGTCAAAAGTGGGCAATGTATTGAATGCTGCATGAAGAACTACTGAGCTTGCTGTGAGCAGCAGCGACCACCGGGGCCATTTCTTACAAGAAAGGCACAAGAGGAGTTGTGTGATCATTTAAGTGAGGAACAACTCCAACATCCAGTTTGATTTTCAAATTCCTTGTTTCATCAATGCATTCCATCCATAGCGTGGAGACCTCAGATGAAATTCCTGTCCCACTGAGTAAACAAAAAGTGAGGAAGGAAAGAAAAAGGTGGGAGAAAACATGAGATGTGCGCAGAGGAATGGAGGCAGTTGGAGCCAGTGTGCTAGTTGCTGCAGGCTGGTTTAGCTCAGCCTCTTTACAATGCTTTGGGGGACAACCACAGGCTTGGCTGTAAATCTGCAGGTGCTCATGTGTGTGGTAATGTTGACAGGATTTAGTTTATCCTGGAACTATAAACAGTGACATTGATATCAATCAGAAAGGACACATGAGTTTTATTCTGAGGTGGGCGCATACACTTCTAGGGCACTCAAAATGCATTCCTTTTCAACAGTATTTGTATCAGCATAATTATTGCAGTTTTGGTATGACTTTAATTAAGAAGTTTGGCTGAGCAGCTCATGTTGCAGCATTAAGCTCTGTCTACTAAGGGAGACTTTACCAGGAGCAGCCTTCAAGTAAAGCATAACAGTGCTTCAGAGGAGCAGGTGGAGTCTTATGACAAGCCACTAGTACGATATATTAGTTGTGGAAGACATGGGAGAATTGGTGGTGAAAGAAGCCTTAAAGGATCACTGGCATTCAGTTTGTAATCCAGAGGTAGTCCTCTAAACGGGGCTACATTTAGGTGTCCTTTATGATGGTTTTAAAATGGCAGTTATGCAGTAAGATTGATTTTGGGATTTAATAATACATGTACACATTCACATTTTTGCATATAATTCTTTGAAAACGGGAAATGCATAGCTATTTTTGGAGTTCTTCCTATCTGAGAAATACTTGCAGCTTTGCTCCTCTCATCACTGGTCCAGATCAACATCCAATGTAAACAGGTTAATCAAAATCAGCGGAGTGGTACCTGTGTGGCCTTTGTGCACCTTGCCTGACGGCTTTCTACTTTCTGGAAGAAAAAACACACTCAGGACACACAAAATAGAGGGATTTTGCTTGATCAGTGGTGTTCCTACTCAGACACTTTGGAGGGGTGATCCATATATATTCAAGCTGCTAAAGCAATGTTTTATAGCATGTTCTACAATAACTTCAGATTAGAGTGGTGCAGGTAGAGTACTTGTGTACACAAGCACACAGAAAAATGGAGATGTGCTTTTCACAAGGTGAGATTTTTTGAGGGGTAGTTCTAACATCTGCAAGTAGAGCCAAGAGCGATGCAGTCGCTTTTACATATTGCTAATACTCCTCTGCTCAGTGATTTCTTTGTTGTTGTTTTTGTTGTTGTTGTACCTATGTAGATTAACAGTGTAACTGAAATCAGGACAGAAGCTAATCAAGATACATGTTTTCTTGAACAGTTCCCTTCGCTTTAGTTTCTGAGTAAATAGCTGAAGGCACATCACGTAACAAGACACTTGAAGGCACTCCAGGCATTTTGTTAGTTAACCTGGACATTACTTCATGTAATGCCTATCATTATGTGGGACAAACACTGTAAAATAATAACACAGTATTATGTACAAAGGACTGGAAATAAAATACATCCAAGGTTTGAATGCAAATAATATTGTAGCATTCAGTAAGTAATGGTAGACTAAGGAGATCTATTAATTTCGCTGTTTTCATCAGTGTTTGAGCAGAGTCTGTGTATTATGAAGATAATTAATCTTACTGAGCAACCAAGAAAAAAAATTCTAGATGTCTTTTCACAAACTCTTTATCATGCTTGTTGCTCTTGGCTCATTCTTCTTTGTTCTCCAAATCTATTCCTGCAGCCACATAATTGATATGTTTGCATACACTGAGTCCTTGTCCTATAAGAGTTTGGCACATAACAACCAATTTATTTTTTTAAAAAAATTTAATCAGTTCTTTCATAGCGTTGTGGCAGTGGTATGCCTCCAGAGTTCTCTTTACCTGCATACAGCTAAAGTTTATGTCCCTTTTCTTATTCCACTGCCTCCTCCTGAGAAGCCAAACAATCTGGTCTGTGGTTCAAGCATACGTATCTGCCTCATAGGTCCTGCCAGTGCCTAGGCAGAGAACCTGTTGCTTGGTTTTCAGAGCTCCTTTTGATTTGGATGCCCAAATTTAAATACGAGCAGCGCAGTTACATGTGCATTCAAGGAATCTCACTGTGTTTCCCTGAGTAGTTCTACCAATAATAATCCCTCTGCTGCTGAAAAAGTTTGAGCAGTGTTCAAAATCAATGTTTTGAAGGAGTTATTTTCTGATATCTTAATTGCTGAGCATAGATCTTGGCCATTCTGTCAACCTCCCGTTTCTCAAATCAGTAGCATTCCTACTCCTGAGCCAGTATTTAAATTTAACTTAGCCTCTTTCCACAAGAACCAGCCTTTAACAGATAAATTCGGAAATAAACTGACAATTCAAAGTCTTAAGTACTTGAAATTAATCGGGTAGGAGCATGTTCTCAAATATATGATATGCACATATGGAAAATGACTTTCTGGAAAGTCAGCAAAGGAATACTACAGAATAATGTATTTCTTTATCTACCAAAAAAAACAGTGACACACTGAAACACTGTGGTCTGTAAGTCATTGCACTGAAAGCTCTTGAGAGCAATAAGAGCCACATGGCACAATGCCATATGTATTAAAATTGAGTGCCTTGTAGAATGAGATGGATCAACATCTTGGAATAACATACTCACTTTTGTAAATTTACAGGTTGCACCAGTTGGCAAATTAAAAATAAGAAAACAAGAAGCTCAAAGAATTGCTGTTACCAGAAAGGTCAGAATCGATGGACTGTATGGATATAGATATGTTTGAAGACATCAGCACTTCCCATTACAAGGTAAAGCACAAAAGTGTTTTTTCTGCCAGCTTGTTTCTCTTCAGTGCGGTGCAGCTATCTCTTTTGCGGCATTGCACAAGGTGCCAGTTGAGGTAGTCTCTGAAGCTTGTTCAGTCTAGTGGCTCACTGCTAATAACTGTGGTCTACAATAAATGTGTAACTGGACAATATTCAGACCAGAAAAGGCCTACGTTTTCAAAGTTAGTGACAAATGTGGTTTCCCAGAGCCTGTAAAATAACATATAAAGTATCTGCTCAGGTAGATCTACAGGTTTCTTTTTTAGAATGTACCAATAGGAGCCCTTCCCTCTCCTCAGTTTTTTTACATGTGGTATATCATCTGCTTATGCGCTTGTTAATTGCCCAGTGATATGGATTGGAGTATACTTGAAACCTGTGCCTCCTAGTGCTGCATCTTAATCAGGAGAAAATGTGTCTAAACTAAATGTTGTTAGAGACACAAATTATGCCATTTTCTTTGTACAGTCTTCGTATTCTTTCACTTCTTGGATTGCTGTATGATTTGTTTACAAGAACTGGTACATTTCTTCTATATATTCCAATAAAAATGTTAATGATGCATTGTTTTAAGCGGGTAGTGGTGGAGAACTTCATACATTTTCTTGTTATCTTTTGCCTAATGCCTGGAAATAGTGCCACTTATTCTGAATGCTTCCTTTACTGAGTTATTTTCAGGAAACATGCACACAAAACAGATTAAAAAAAATAATGGTAGAAAGATGTGAAACAAGCTAATATTTTAAAATAAAATTTCTCCATATTTTATAGTAGGTGTGGTTCTGCATGACTGGGGTAGGGTTGATTTGAGACTTCAGATTCCAAAAATTCTGATCAACACAGGATTGCTGCAGAGCAAATACAAAACTGCAACAGCAGCTCTGTGTTACTTAAGAATTCAAATTAGGCAGCTGTGCAGTTACGAAAAAAAAAGGGGACAGTTACAACTGGTCTTAGCTGGTGCCTGCTAGTGCAGGGAGGACTTTTAGCAGAAGTCTGTGTGACGCTCCATTCTCACCAGCTTGTGTTGAATGATGAAGGAACAATCTCTGCAGGGGGATGCATTGCCTTTGCTTCTACTTTGTACAGAAATATGGACCAGTGTTATCTGTGTTTCTCACAAGCATGACATACAGTCCTCTCTTTCTTCTTTTGTGAAAGATCTAAGTTTTAAAGAGTTCGTCTTAAGGTGGAGACGGAAACAAGGCATGACATCCTATGAAGTAGGAAATGCTCCCTTTTACACTGAAGGAACAGGAATGGAATGTGTGAAGTATTTAGAAAATGCACAGATAAGCATCAGCAAATAAAATGTACAAGGAAAAAACACATTGAAACTCTTGAGTGCTTGGGACATTCCAGTAAATTTCCACAACTGTTGCTATGGAATGTACGTAGAAAGACCATAAAAACCTGGAAGAGCTGGTCTAGATAATAGACACTTCTCTGAAGTTTCATTTCCCCTCCCATATGCTCAGGTGATGCCTGGTGCCCATGCATGGGTGCTCTGATGGAATCTGTATTACTACCTACCTACTATTGTTAGGTTCAACAGGTACGAATACTGCTCTGGCCTGTACTTTCTCATTCTGTACACCTCTACACTTAAGTTTAGTGAAATCCTCAGCTTTAGTGCCAATCGCTAATATAATGGGGGCGGAGAGGTTAGAGCAAAAGCTTCGATTCTGCGTATGAAAAATGAGGATACCATTTTGTGTTCTCACCTTGCCTACTTTAATCCTGTGCCCTTCCGAGCAGGAACGTCCAAGTTTGTGCTCTCTGGCACAGGAAGGAGCTCAGTGTAGGATAGGGTTTTTGGCTGTTGTGTGACAAGTAATCCTTCCAAATAGGATTTGCATTCCTGCGGCAGCCATTCTGGGAATGGAGAATGAATACATAGAGAGAAATTCAGCTTACACAGACATAGCTCAGGTTCAGTCATTCAGAACACAAGTCAATCACGGACAGAGTTGCACATGAATTGACTCCTTTCTGAGAAGATCTGGTACTAGGGGCTAAGAAAAATGTACAGGGTCAGAATGTCTGCACTGTCTTACTTAACTGGATTTATTGGCACTTATGCACATCAAAAATGTTGTTACAGCCTCAGTGTTGCTTTGTTAGTTTTAATTTGCCAAAGGCTTTCATCCCTGCAGTAGTTGTGGTGTGGAACGTGAGCCAGCAACCCAGCTACTTCCGTGTACTGTCCGTGTCTTCATTTAAAACTTCGTTGCTCTTCAGTGCTGTTTACTGTCTGCTTTAAAACAACAGAGAGAGCAGAGTTACCATAGTAAACTCTTTGGATCGTAGGCTGTGGGATAGAATAGATAGCTGGAGGTAATAATGTCATAAATGTAAGCTAGACCTTGAATCCCCAAACTTTCATATTGCCATTTATTTATGGACATTACTCTTTGTAGCATCTTAGGTGTTTTTATCCTTTTTTTAATAAGAAATGTTTGAACCATAAAATAAAGCCGAGGAAGTAAAGGAATAGAATTCATTCTAGTTTAGACTCAACACAGGTATATCCATAATAACAGAAGTTATGCGGGTTTCAGTCGCTTTGTTTCAGCAATCTAGGTTTTAAACGAAAGCCTTTCTGGAAGAGCACCTGGAAACTTATGGGAAATAATACTAGAAGAGTTCAAAACTGAATAAAAATTTCCTTCAACTCATCAAAATGTTTTTTAGCTCTTGTTTTCTCTGCAGAACAGAGGGATGTTTGTTCTCGATATTGAAGCTCTCTCATACTTACTTGAAACGTTTATTTTCGAATATAGGGAAAGCTGAAACCAAACCAGTTTATTTTGCTAGGAGTTCACAACTTAGTGAAAGATTGCCATATAGTTAAAGAAATTGACCTTATTTATGATTTAGCCACATCTTTTTCCTCTCTGGTGCACTGAATTTCACGTTCCTATTTTTCACTTTTACCAGTAGTGCTGAGGAACCCCAGGCTTTGTCAAGACATCAATGGTACCAGGTCCCATGCCAGGCGTAGCATAAATGCAAATGATTCTTTCTGCAAAGAGCATCCATCTAAGAGGCAAGAAAGACTAGAAGGGTACATATGGACCCTGGAGTGGAGTATAAGGGACAGACTTTTTTCATTAGCACAGTAAGCAGTGGCTTCAAGTACTTCGAGGCAGCCATTTATATATACAGTTCTGTAGACTTGAAGCAATTGTATTTTAAGGTGGTGGAGAATCAAAGCATTTCATCCCTCCAGCTAGAGAGGGATCCTGTTGCCACTAATGTCACTGTCATACTCCCTGTGCACTGTTTTGATTTGAGTAAGAGTAGTTTTGATATAAATCGACTCAGAAATGGAAGCAGCTTCTTGGTGGGGGGATGGAAGCTTTGCCTTTTGGAAGTGAGGGTGACATAGAGCTTGCTTGTCCTGCAGTATAATTTGTCCTGACATTTGCTGGCACAGTAAGTTCTCACTAACTGTAGTGACACTTGCCCTGTGTGACATAATTCAAAACACTTTTTAATAATATTTCTGCTTGAATTGAAAACAGCCAAACTGTCTTTTCTAATTTCAGCCTGTTTGATCCCTCCTCCTCAGTGGTAAATTCTGCTTTGCAGTGTTTCCTTGTGCTGCCTGAAGGAAAAAGACGAGATAGCGACTAGTAATCCAGGTGTTTTTTGCCATTGACCTAACACCATCATAAGATCATGCTAGAAGTCATTGATCCTTCATCAACTAAATCCTGAAGGAGCTCGCTTCAGGAGGTAACCCTCCCAAAGCAGAGGTGTTGATATAGAAGTAACATCAGAGTCAAGTAGCCATATGCTGGTTTTGTACGTGCCACCATTTATTACTACTGACATTGAACACCAGTCACAAAGCATAATACTTAAAAACCCATCGAAAGGAAAATGGTGTGGAGTGAGATCAGAGCCTTCACAATCAAAAAGACTGCTATTTTCTTGTTTTGATGTGGGTCACTGAAAGGGGATTTTTTACAACTTTGTTTTTAATTCGTTTCTCCAAGGAGAGTCTGTGTTTTCTTCAGCAAAGAAGAATGCTTAAACACTTGTTGCCACTTAGTCATCTACTCAAGTAGCACACGATATGCGGCAGTTATTTTCCATCTAGTCTTCTGGGACTCTAGCTGCTTTTGATAACATTTTGTTCCTGCTGGCGCCACCAAATATGCAGAATTCACTCCACTTGGTGATTTGCCCTTCTTTGTTACTATTCCTAACAGTAAGCACTAATGCTTCTGTCGGATGGGAGCACACTGGTGCGTGTGATGTGGGTGAAAGTCTTATGGTGCAGTTAAAAGCATTCAGTAAAGCGTGGTGAGAAATTCACCTGTACATGGACATAGCTTGAGAGTATGACTTCTTGTTTGATAGTTGGTGTGAAAGCAAACTGGTATACTCAGTAAAGTCAGACTGGGAAATGCAGTGTAAAGGTAGGCTTGCAATAACATTAACCTAAGAGGTCTGTAAGAACTAACAAAAAGAAGGAAGCAGATACTTGAGTATACAGGATGCATAGTGCTACCTCTCTTTTCTTGCCAAGCACAGAAACAAAAGCGGGGGATGTCAGCTACTTTTAGCTATCCATTTATTTCTTGTCAAGCTTCTCACAACCCATGAGTCATGGGTTTGAGAACAACCTCATATCAACTGTGTGTGGTAGGGAAATACCCTTACCCTGTTCCCCCATACAAGTGGTCACTGAGCTTAGCCCAGGACTGTGCAAAGCAGAGAACGAAATTCCTCTTCTAAAACCCAGAACCAGGCTCGGCTGGTCGCTCAGGGCTCTTCTACCACAGGGTTGGTCTCTGTACACAACAAATAGCCCATACCACCCCTAATCTAAATTAGAGTAAGGATCAGGCCGTCGAATTTTAACTGTGCATTTCTAGGTCAGACTTAAAGTGTGAGAAGGTCACACTCTGCTTGAATTATTTGCTGTTCAGGAAGAGAACTGAGAATAGTAAATGGAGTACAGACAACTATAGAAATTCAGGAGACACTCAGTTTTGGAGAGAGTTCAGCTTCTTACAAGAAATAGGCCAAAGGGAACTTTTAAACTCTGGTAGCCTGTAAAGGTGAGGTTGCAGCTGAGACAGCATCACTGTTGTGCTAGAGAGGTAAATAAAGATTCTCTTACTGCAATGAAGTTATTATAGAAGATGTTACAGGTATATTCCGCATGACTTGTGTATTTGTTTCTGTGTATGTGCTGTTAGATTACTAAAAGTGGATTTTAAAAGTTCTATTTGTGAAGTAACCTTTTCTCTGTTGTTGCTGTTTTCATATTTTTATTAATCCTTATGCATACGGGCTAATTGCTTAGATTGCTATATATGTAAACTACATAAAACAAATGATAAATATATTTTTTAAACAGGTGTCTTCCTCCAGCATTTAGAATGGAAGCAGCAATGCTGAGAAGTTAAACAAATGCTCTTGCCTAGGATGGCAGAAACACATCGTGAATTTTCACAAGTGAAAGCCAGCATCCTCTTTTGCACTTAGTTTGGAGTTGCGTGTAGCTGCAAAGAGATAGCAGAGTGCTGAATCACAGTGTTTAAAAAGTGGGGAAAGATTTTGACTTCTTAATGTTCTGTAAAAGCTTGTGTTTATGCATTTCAGTCTGGGATCTGAATTTAGATTGTTGGTGTCTTTCTAAACGTGTATTAAAAGGCATGGGAAAATGGCGTGCATGGTATACAGTGTCAGAAGAAGGAAGGGGGGTTTCTTTTTACTTTGCCAGAATGTGAGGAAAAGATGGTCTGTGTATGGCCTTACCCACAAGATCTTATTTTTAAAAAATTATTTAAAATAATTTTTCTGTGAAATTAGCTAAATCACCTAATTTATCAATCTTATTTATCTTCTGTTAAATGGAGTAATAGCACTAGATTCATTTGACTTAGAGAAAGAAGTAAGGAGAAAATGTGTGTGCAGTTGTTGAAGATCCGGGTTGTTAAAATGCAAACTATTGTTCTTGTAAGACTTTGGTCTAGTATGAGCAATATAATCAGCTGGCAACTTTGTCTAGGTGTCCTGGTGAACTAGCAAACAAGTAGTTAATACCCTACGTCTTATACCGAGGTTGTCTTTTCATTACATCATTGTTTTAATTCTTGCTTTCTTTGATAACTATTCAAACACAAGGTTATCTGCTGCTTTTCTGAAAGCGATAGGCTTATTTAACCCAGAGCTTTTCTGAATGTTCTGAATAGTTGTGCTGCTTGTTCATTTAGCAGCATCCAGTGCTGGCTTTCCTTGCTAAGCTTAGTCAAATTTGGTACGTAGAATGTATTGTCTATAAACCTCATATGGTTCAGCTACTGTCTTTTACTCTGCATGTTGATGATGATGTTGTTGTTGTTTGGTTTTGTTTGTTTGTTTTTACTCCTTCAACCCATTTTCCGGAAGAGATTTGCATTGGTGCACGTAAAAGCTGATTTTCAGAGCTTTTCTCTGAAATGAAGGATGTTTTATGCATCACATCAAGCTTTATTAATTTGCAAGTGTTGCTGCCTCTTTTTGGATGCGATCTTCATCTCCTGGAATAGAATCTCTCTTAAGGTGCTCTTGTCTTAGGTACTGCAATTCTCCCCCACTGTCTGCTTTATTTCCTGAGGCTGCCACACAGCCTAAGAGCTTTCAGAATGGAGGCTGTCAGGTACCAATTAGCAGGAGCCACCACACTGCTCTCATTTGGGTCCATCTTTGGCGGTCTGTTACTGTATTCTTCAGCTTTCAGTTTCTCAGCAGGTAACTTGCCTTTTCCTTCATCTTTCAAAATCCATATGTTTGTCTTGCCTTTATTTTCCCCTTTTTGGAAATTTGATGTCTTTCCCTCCTTCCTTAGGCTGTTGAAATTCTTCCTTCATCTTATTGCACCTTTCCAGGTTAATTTTAGCTGTCTGCTTACCAGTGATCAATCTGCTTTTATCCAGCTTTACGCTAAGTGGGATCTTCTGTGTGGTTCTCTCTCCTGGGACCTTGTCATCCCTTGAACTTTTGCTCTGTAGAGAAGTGGAACTATTCTGCTTCTCGGTCACAGACACAAAAATCGAACTTGTTTTCACGTTGGTAGTTAGTATTTTGCTTTATCTAATTTCAGATCAAATAGATTCACAAAGAGTCTCTTAATCTGCAAAGAAATTATGCTAGCATTCTTGTACTCTTGTCCTAACTCATGAGACAAGCAGGTGCTGCCTTGCAGCTTCACTTCTGTGGGGATATACAAAAATGCTGCTCTGTGCTCTACACACACACTTGTTTGTGTGCTCTATACACACACAAGTTTGCAGTGGCTTTCTCCTGGATATCTCTTAAGAGAGTCTAGCCTGATTCATGCAGCCTCCCTCCTAACTTAACATTATTTCACTCACGATCAAGTTGCAGGCCACCTGACTTCCAGGCCTGAAGGAGTGAAGGGAATTTGGAGCTCATTAAAGAAATTTGGCAAGAAGTGGTGGTGACCAGCAGAGCTCCTTAGAATTAGGTTTTGATACGTGCCTGCCAGTGGTGACTTTTATTTTTCTTTTTCTCAAAAGAAAAGGCAATTTTGTAGAAATCAGCAACTCATTACAGTGCAAAACCACAGTAGCACTACGTCTGGTAGCGCAGCCCGCGCAGTTTGGGTCTAAGGCAGGAGCTTGTGAGAGAGGGATGGGAGAACGGGGAAGATAATTTTCACATTCTGCACAAGTAGCATAAGCTCTTTGTTTAATATCTTGAAATCTGACACGGATGACTATCCACTGGGGATATTCAAAGACTGTAATTAAAAAGTTTTAATGTAAGGAGAGGGTAAGTCATTGAAGCATTGCAGGAAGAGTAGCTATGGAACGCTTTCACTGGTATTTTTCAATGTTTTTATCTCCAGTTTAACCTCCAGTTGTACTCAATCACCTTCATTTTCCCTATCTCATATAAAATGTTTTAGTGGGTTATGACAAATACTCTATTGCAAAGAGGGGATCATTTCCTATTTTTCCTCAAACGACCAGTAACGGTCAGTGCTCTGCGGCTGCAACATGCTACCTTGCAGTGATGTAGCAAACTAGTCTGAGGCACTCCAGGTGCTTCATGTTAATGAAACTTCATCACTGCCATCCGAGGCAGCGTCTTATGTATGCTGGATAGTGCTCTGTGAGTAGTTGCATTGTAATTAGTGCAGCTATTTATGATTGGAACAATGATGTGGGTAATATATTGGAAGCTAGCTCTATCACATGTCCTACTCCTAAGGTCTTGAACACTGTGACCACAGGAGCACCAGAAATAGAAATCAGGATTCTCGGCTCCAGGGAGAGTGTGATTTCATCGCCAGGCAGTGTTTCCTCTCTTAGGAACTTCTGCCCATCTACCTTAACCCACTTTTTTATTTTTTTCCCTTTACCTTTGTTGCAGAGAAGCAGTCTCTCACTAAATGAGTTTTTAAATGAAAGGTAATTGCAATCAAATCTCTTAAGTGAGGGCTTGGTGTTGGTGATCGTGATTTTTTGTTTGTTTGTTTAAATTAGACACCCTAGGAATCATACGGAACTGTTTCTTGCCATGGAGCCAGTAGTGAATAAAAAAATGACAATATTTAGGCACCTTTTTTTAACAGAATGCCATTGCCATGGTGCAAGGCAAGTTGTTATTTGGTTGGAAATTTTCAACAAAAACACAGCCACCATTTTTTCTCTCCTCTCCCTCTTTTATGACCCTCCCTAAGTGCATAGATGTTAAAAGCTAAAATTCTTATTCTTCAGAGATCTTGCACAACTCCAGTCTAATATCTGTGGGGACATCATGTCAGGTCTAATGCAGGCTTTTTGTTGTTGTTGTTTTGCTACGGTGTTATAAATTCAGCAAAGTTCATGAAATGTGATCACCAAAGGACGGCTCAAGCTGATCTCTTATCACCAGAGCTTACTGTCTGTGGCTGACAGCTGAGCAATCGTAAATAGGTAAAGGTCAGGATTAATCCACCCCTTCACATTCTGACACTGCAGACCCTTTCCAAGTACAGTAATAAACTGTGTTATAATGAGAAAAGTAGCTAATGAAAGCTTAGTTTAATGTGGCTGTGATGCCTTTCGTACCTCAAAAGGTGTTGCCCAATTTCTGTTATCAAATAGCTGGATACTCACTGCTTTGTTGCAACCCTTCCATCTTCCGAAATAACATATTGGCCACAAGTACGGCTTGGTAACAGAGAAATTAGTTGATTCCATAGTGCTGTATGGTCGAGGGCAAGAACTATCACAGAGGTGCAGTCTCTTTGCACAGATCTCCGCTTGTTTCTGGGACAAGTCCTTTGGCTGAATTTATTTCCACTGTTTGCTTCTGCATTTTGAACTTTAATCTTTTTTTCAGTCACTTCAAGGGAATTCCTAGAAGCACTTTCTCCTATTTATTCATCTTTTTCTGCAGGGCAGGTAATCTGGTCCTTACTTAGTATAAGGCCATCTTGAGTAATTTATGCCTGTATGCTGGCTGCAGAAAACAGACTACATCAGAAACATTTTTGAAAAAGCATGCGGGGCCACTCCTTGAAATTCACAATAATCTATCCATTGACTTAATGGTGGAAATTGTGTTTTGGTGTTTTTGTGCAGTTATTTTCAATTATTTGGACAGGGCTGATCACATCAGTGGGACAAAGATTTAATAGCAAGACAGAACCGTTAATTAGAAACCTTGTGGTCCTGCAGTGGCCCTAGAGACCACCTAAGTAGAAATAATATCAGTTCTCAGCTTCAAATCAGTGATACCAGAAAGTACAGATAAAGTTGTTAAAAATTGAATCTGCTCCAGGTGTTGGGCCCTGTGCTATTAGTGATCATAGTTTTAATTACAATTTTTGGTGCAGCTTCTCTAGTTGTAATTCTTCACTGATGGGTTATGGTATTCTTCAGTTAGTTTCCATACTACACATTGTTTAGCACATTTGAGAATTGGATTTTGCCCAGGCGTGGAAATTCTACTGTCCTTTTGCAGGACAAGAATGGATCTGTGTTACCATACCTTTATATTCTTCTGAAGAATACCAGCCCTTGATTCCCACGGGGCTTTGTTCATGTACAAGGCTGCTATATAATGATCTACTTTATTTATAGATCAGGAAAAAAAAAAAAAAGAACACTCTAGGAACTTTAGGGATAAACAGAGTGTTAGTTACTCCTCTCCACAGCTTTTTTCTCCACTTCCTCTTCATAAAGAGGAAGAATTCAACTATTAACATGTTTATTCTCTTTTATTCAGTGAAGGTATCATTTGATATGTAGTAGCTAACTGCAGAGTTTCAGGGAAGTCTAGTAAGATAATAAATTACCTTGAAACTCCTAGGCAACTTTCTGATAATCTTGTTTCAGGACCATGTCATTTCACAGCTATGTACTAAAGCCAGTGTCCTCTCAGATATTCTCCCACAGTTATTATTACATTAGGTGAGTTTGGGCCAACTTACTATCTGGTGTGAACAGCAGTATCAGAATCTGGTCTTAAATCAGTTTATCTATTCTGATCTATTAAATGAAATACCAGGAATTTCAGGTCTTCTCTTTTTAATTAATAATTACAGTGTATTTATACTGTCTTTCAGTTCACATAATTCAACAGCAGATGATGAAAAAGATCATAGATAACTTGATTTATTGCAGTGCTGAAGCAGGATTGTTCCTGGTGTCATACTTCCCATTGCTTTGCCCTGTAGACTCTTAGGTGATTCGAAAGACAGATTGCCCATAATTTCCTCCTCCTCCCTAGGTTCAGAGCCTTCCTAGGCTCAGATCCTTAGATGAGTTTCAATAAGAGGCTCGTTCTTTGTTCCAGTAAGCAGTTCATCAATGCAGGATGACTCACCGGGTAGGGTGAGACGAGTCTATGTATTTCTTGTAATAAAGGAGCAGTTTATAAGCCTTTATGGCTGGATGGTGCAACTGGAAGAGAAGACATGACTCCTTGACTTAAAAGGCTCAGAAAAGGCAGAGATGTTTTCCTTCAGCAGTAGCCACGTGACAATGCAACCTGTTGTGGCAGAAGTTGTGGCTTCAGGCCCTTGTTAGGGAAGTGGCAGTGCTCCAAAACCACAATTACCAACCTCTGTGTATTGTAGAGAGGCAGGTTAACTAAGAGAAGATCTCTAGTATGAGTCCTTCCCTTTTTTAATAACGCAAAATGATGTGGACAAATTAGCAGTCCAGCCTTGTCATGTAAAGACTTCTTAATCCAGGCAAAACTTCTCTTCTTTTCTGCAGTCTACCAAACTTTAGTTTTTAAATAAGCCTTTAATTGTGCAGGATTTATCCAGCTTATTTTTATTCTACCTACTTTATTTTTCCCCAGGTTACACTCATAATCTCTTCCAAACATAATTGCTAGTGTGAAAGTGCTTCAAATGAGCTACTTCCAAGCAGAAAGTTTTTCCACTCTCTTACTTAACAGAGCAAAACATACGAACAAATTGTAGATTTTGAGCCGCTGTAGCCATTGTCACTTAAGAGGAGCTAGCACAAGTGATTACTGAAGTACGTTACATCCAGGTTTACCCCCATTTGATTAGTAGATCCACCCACTGAGTTTTAGTCTTCCTGTCCCTGTGGAAATGAGGTTGTTTGCCCAGTCTTCTCAATTTTGATCAGGTAATTATATCTGTAGGATTAAAAAAAAGGGGGGGAGGGGGGAGGAGAGGGGATAGGATAGGAGGAAATGGTCTGTGATTTATTTTGAAAACAGATGTTAAATACTTGATCCTACTTCAGAGAATCATGGAACAGTTTGGGATGGAAAGGACCTTAAAGACCACCTAATTCCAACTGACACTGGACCAGGCTGCCCAAAGCCCCATCCAGCCTGGCCTTGAACACCTCCAGGGATGGGGCATCCACAGCTTCTCTGGGCAGCCTGTGCCAGGGCTTCACCGCCCTCTGAGTGAAGAATTTCTTCTCAATATCTAATCTAAATCTACACTCTTTTAGTTTAAAAATATGTTCTCATCTTTAAGGAATTGTGCTGACAAAAGCACTTCAGTCACAAAATAAGAGCAGAAGGAAGACAAGAAGGCAAAATAAATAAGACAGAGGAAAGTGAATGTGGCTCAGCAAATCAGGTAAGGGAAGAGACGGGATCAGAATTCCTGATTTCAGAGCTGAATGTCTGATTTGCTCTGTGACACAAAGTACCTTCACCCTACAGTATGCCTATCTGTATGAAGGTCATGCATGCTGCCTGATTTAAAAGGGGTCCTGGTGTTTGTTTGTAAAATGCGTTGGCAACACTGAATGAAAAGGGTTGTATGTAGATGGAAACAAAGAGATGCAGAAATACAGACGTGCAGTTCTGCAGCACAGAACTGTTTCGAGCATAGAAGAACTGGAAGAAATGTACTGGGAGCTGTTAAGTAATTCCACAAGGTTTTTTAGACATTTACTACAAGTTACTTTGGCTTTGCAGTAAGTATGAAGTACTCAGCTTAATGCATAAAAGGTCTGGAGGGAAGAGGGGGAAGTGTGTGGAGGAAGGGTTTTTTGTTTATTTTTTGTAAATTCCTTTTGTACTTCTTCCCTTGTAATTAGACCTGAAATTCATTCTTTCCCTCTTCTAGAGCCCCAGCTGCTTACTCTGTGTTAAGTAACTGACATTCTAATATGAAAGATTTTCAGTAGCCAAGGATTATATTATGGAGGGAAAATAAAAAGCTTCTTCGTACATGCTCTTCCTTGAAGACAGGATGCTGGTAATGGATGGCTGGTCAGCTTCAGGACGGCATGTTTTAGATTATTATAGCAGCTCTTCTCGGACCACTCACTTCTCCTACTGCTCATCAATTCCATTTGCAATAAACCATTTGATGACTCTGTCTGGAAAACAATTCAGGTTATAGTGGTTTTCCAAAGGTAACACTAACCTGTTCTTCCACAGCATCATAGTGTACTTTCCCCTTGCTTTGTAGCTTCTGTGTATTTTTTTTTTGTCTTTATTTTTTTCCTCCCTTTATTCCTTAATTTTACCTGTCCTTCTAGCAGTGGTGCTCAGATGGAGTAGAAAGCATGCAGAGAAATAGCTCCCTTAATACATTTTTGCTGCACAATTCGGAGAGCAGCCTATTGCTGTGTGTGTCAGCGGTGAGGGAAGGAAGAGGTAACAGATGGCATGAAGGGAGAGCTAAGAAGCCTTGCATGGAGAAGCAAGGGAGCAGTATTTCCATAAGAAAGATGAGCAATGTTGTCAGAAAGTAATATGCTAGTGGATGAAGACACAGCTGGGGACCTAAGGTAAAGCCAGAGAACTCGAAAGGAGACTAAACACCAGCCTTCCCAGACTGAGCATCCTCCCTGGTGAAGGGCCTCTGCTGGGTTTCACGCTGGTGAACTTTCTGCTTCTCCACGCTCAGCTAAAAATCCTAGGTTTCTAGGTCAAAAAATGTACAGTCATCTCAGGAGTTTTCTTATGTTACTTCTTATGTTCAGGATGGAGCAACAACCTGTCTTGTGCCATTAGGCCATGTTGTGAGGGAGAAAGCTACAGGGCTGTGCTGCAGCTGGAAGCTTGTTACCTTACCTGGCCACTGTGACTACATTGGTATTAATAAATGAAATGGGGCCAGCATGGCCAGAGTCATCTTGGGCTGTGAGGACAGCAGGCGGTGCGCAGCCCATCCCTGGTCAGTTGAACTTTTTCAGTTTCCAGAATAAGACAGATCCATGCAAACTCCAGTAAGGGGGTGGGGTCTGCTTTTTGCTGACTCCTAAGCTGTGCCTGAGGATGGCTGAAACCAGACCAGTGACCATTTGAATAATTCATCAGAACTTGATTGATTTCCAGCAGCCATGGGTATTCCTTTACAACGTGGAACTTACAAATATGACCCTGGGTGCAACCAGTTGGCCTTTTCTGCAGAGTGTGGAAAGGGTTGGGGAGCTGATAATACAACGATAACAGCAGGTCAGGCATGTGCAGTGAGAATGCACAATGAGACAGTGATCCTGGCAGTGCCACTATGGTGTTTTGGGGTGGTTGTTTTTTTTAATGACCCCATTATCAGGAATTGAGAGAATGATTTGAATGAGTTTTGCTTTTGAATTTCTGCAGTTTATTTGAGCCCGAGGAATTTAGCTGGCAAAGCGAGCAGGGGCAGATTGCTGTCTACAATTTTTCAGATCTCTCTGCAAAAGGAAAACAAGATATTTGGGATTTTATTCCATGAGGACCAGTCATAAAACAATGCGTAATGGAGGCACTTTCTGATGACTGCACAAGGAATTGCACTTGGCAATGCCATTATATGAATGCGATCCTAATTCCTGTTTGCACTAGCACTGTAAGCAAACTTAGACCGTGGTTTGTTTCTAACTAATTAAAGTGTTATTTAGGAATATAAGTAATCTGTATACCAGAATGATTATTTATTTATTTTAAATCACAGAGAAAGGCATTTTATACTAAGTTCTGCTGCTTTTGTAGTGCAATGTATTACTCAAAAACTGATCTGGGGTTGCTCCTCTCTGAATCCAAGCATCTGTGACGTTGATGTTACTGCGTTTTATAATTGGTACTTGATAGTTTAAGTGGATAATCAGCTAAGACATAAATGCAGCTTACCAGGAAACAATTGAGAATTTAGGATAATAAGGCTGATTAGACGCTGTTACGCCAGTCTCATGCTAAGATAATTCTGCTGAGCTGAAGTAGTACAAATAATACTAGAAGATACGCAGTAGCCAGGCAGACCCCCTTTGCCTGTGCTTCTTTGCTCTACCTTTTGAGTAGATGCAAGTCAAATGATAAGCGGCTGGTAGTAAGACAGATGAAGTGATCCCCAAGTCTGCTATTCGAGACGTTACTTCCTTGCGATCTTTCATAAAGAAGTCTGAAAACAAGCTCAAAACACCCTGTGGCACTCATTTAAATATTTCCCTGCTGTTATCTAGCCTTAATACTTTAAATTAAAACACAAAAGGAGAGTCGTCTTGTCCAGCTTTACACAAACCTGATAGCATTTAGCATCCACTGGGGACACTTGTTTGCTGCTGAAGGAGGTGTTAACGCACAGCAGAGGGAATCGTGTGCGTCCTTCTAGCGGCCAGGCACAAGAGTGGCCATGCACAGCTTGTTCAGGCTCTTAATTCATGGCCCAAGCGGTAGAACCACGTGCTCTGTACAAGAGCTGTTTGGGGAGAAGGTGAACAAACAGCTTTAAATTACCTTCATGACTCCCAGGCACAAGGCTTCGTGAGGACCAATTTAGTCCACGGCACGAAATATTGCAGCCTTATTGCCAGGGTATTGAAGAGAGGTGACACAGAGCCTGCAGCGTCAGATGTTGTTGCTGGATATAGTTTCTCACAATGTTATTTGTAGCACGGGAAGGAAACCACTCGTTCCTGTGTCCCAAGGGCTTGTTCTGGTGCTATTTCTCAGGGTGGTGGAGGTGCAAAGCAAATGGAGAAAGTCCACTGATGAAAATATTCCTCTTTTTTTTTCTCTTTTTTATCCCTCTCTGTAGTGTGTGCAATGCTTCCTGCTACTGGGAAGTAGTTTTACTAAGTAGATTGACCTGTCAGTGTCTCATGTTGTTTTGGGGCTCATGTAACCGAACCCTTTGGATCCCTTTGTCAGATTCCTCCCTACTTGTGAGGCTCACCAAGCCCGCAGACCGACGAGCAGTAAATCCTCTATCTGAAAGCACGGGCTAATCCCCGCAGTGCCCATCTCTTTGGTGTGCCCCAGTGTCGTTGTTTGGCATGCCCTTGACAACTTCAATGTCATGGGAGCAGCAGCTGGAGCTGTATGTTCAGTGGTGGCTGGGTAGGATATGGTAGACATATGCTGTGTGTTTCAGGGCTATTTAAAGGATTAATTTGCATGGGCCATGCAGCTGAAACACTGCATGGCTACTCTTGTTACTCCACCATGCTTAAGCACAACAAGCTGTTCATCTTATTCAGTGTTTATTTTTCCTCCCAAAAAAAAGTCACTGGAAGAGAAAGAATATCATAAAACAGCCTCCATGCCTGGATAGAAGGGAAAGAGTGAATTTGTTTCTTCCATGGAGGGAGATGCAGGCAGAACTCAGCTGCTCTACACCCTGCTTGGCAGAAGCCAGCTGGCTGGGCTGTCGGGTTTGTAGCTCTGGATTAGCCACAGCATGCGTTTCTCTTACCCAGCGAAGACATCAGAGGGGACTGGGATGGCAGGAGGCCTTTCCAGGGCTTATTAAAGCAAGGGTGAGAAACATTACTGTTTAGGAAGCAGGCTACCAGTGGAATTATTGCTTTCTAAAGTAATGTTGCCAAATTTCTGCTTTATCTGCTATTTATGTATATTGAGCTATTCTTACATAAATTTGAGACTTTATTTTCCATGATGGTCCATATTTTCCCCCCCTGTATCATGAGAGCCATTTCTCCATGTATCCTCTTTTGTCCAAGGATAGGATGCTTTACCTTTTGCGTTCTGTGAACTCAATAGGTACAGTTTGTGACCGTTAAGATTTTGTTGTTGTTGTTTCATCTGCAGAAGTATGGCAAAGGTTCTGAAAACTGAGTGTTCAAGAGGAACTGGCTCCCATTTCAGTTCTTGCTTTGATGCCAAAGTAATTTCTGTGAAGGGATAGCTCTGGTCTATTTTTAGAATTTTGTCACAGAGGAAATGGTTGAACTGATTTCATCAGCATCTGGTAAAACTGGTATCTTCCTTAACCCATGGAAAAAGAGCCTTCGCATCCTTGGCCTGCTTCCTAATAACACAATACCATATCCATCAAGGTTAGGAGATTCTCAGAAATTTCCTGATAAATGCCATCTCGGCTGTTCCCTGCATTGCAGCTGTGGCTGTGGGTCCGTGTGGCTGTGAGTCAGAAAGACTGAGATATTGATTTCTGGCCATTTTTCTTGGATGCCAGTTATAAATCTACCTGACCTCCTATAACGCTGCCATTGGTGCTTGGACCGTACACTGAATTTCTAATAGACAACTTTTTCTTTTTTCCCTGCATCTCTATGTAATATTTGTTTTATTTGTTTATGCATTTTTGTATTCATTTATCACGCATCCAGCAAGATCAATCTGTCTGAAGAGCAGCTGAAAGCAGAGTGTAATCCAGCAATGTCCTCGCACAGCGTTTTCCAAGGGGAAATGGAAAATCCCACTATGACAGTCACAGGCCAGCTGCACAATTTAAACCCTACTGCGGCTCTGAATGACTCCATTGTAAAATTTAAATAATGAAGTAGAGCTAAAATGTTTTTATTGCAACCGAACAAATAGGTACACGTTGAACATGGCCCTGCCACCATTAACTGACATAAAACACTGGGAAATGTCATATTTCACGGTGCAGTTAAAAACCCACCAGCCCTATCTCAGCATGGCTGTCACATTTATATTGTTACAGTGTTTTATATGGCTATGGTTTTTATTGATGACCCTTACTACTCACATGAAATGTGTTTTCTTCCAGCAGCTGTATTACTGAGCTGACATCACCCCCCTTTCCCACCCATTTCCTTCTCCACATCCAAAGCAACTTTTCAGAGTAAATCAATTTAGGCATTAATACTTCAGATATTAAAAATAAAAAATCACTAGTAGGTTAAAATTATGAGATGAAATTATAACATTTGCTGTAGCTCCCCTCACACAAGAGTGCCTGACACAGAACATTATGGGAAGGAAATGAGGAATCCAAATGCTTTATGTAGCAAGAAAAATGTGTTTCTAGGCAAACTGAACATGCTGAATTTTGGTAAGTTTGCTTTGTGGAGAAGGTCTTGTGCAGTTGATCTGGGCACATACAGTTGTCGTTTGCATTTTCAATATCAGCTGGTGCTTTCTGACCAGGGCTGTTCGGTATCCAAAAATTCCAGACAAATAAGTGATTTTTTTTTTCTCTTGTCCATACAACTTTTCAAGCAGCAAAAAATGAAGACACAAAGAGGAAAACTTGGACATAGTGTTGCTCTGATGGGGTTGTCTGTTGTGATAGGCTTTGGTTTTTAAAGTAGGGCTGGTGATCTGCAGTTCATAAATGCAACATACTCTCCCTTGCTGACTTTTGAGCAAGTTGGCGGGGGCTCACATGGAAAGCTGATGATAAGCAGGTGGAAAGTAGAATTGCAGAGGTTGTCACCTGTTCTGCCTGAGGAAAAGCAAGTTGCTTACTGACCTCTTCTTGCTTTAATGATCTCTCTGTTCCTCCTCTTATTCCAGGAAGCTCTGCTTGCTTACTGGTGAGCATGATCCTGCACACTCAGTTGGTAAAGTGCTGTTTATTTACCACCTCAGCAGCTGCAGTGTTGTAGCGCAGCCTCTGAGAATGAGAAGAGCACATGATGGACACTAATTGGAAGGTTCAGACAACTGAGCAATACCTGCCTTGAATTATAACCTTGTGCTGGGCTCTGCACAAGATTTTAAGATCAAGGCAGAGAACCTTGCTGAGAGCTAGGAGAGAGTTTCAGAGACTGCAAACCTTCTGTTGGCAGTCGTTGCAATGCCTCATTGCCTGCCAGGGCTGAGTGGTAGAAGCGCCTCTCAGCTGCAGCTACCTGATGAGGAGGAAAAGGTTTTGACATGCTGCTGGGGAAATCTTAGCTGTAGGGTGTTAGTATTGCATGTCCTGCAAATCCTCATGAATGTAAGAAAGAGCTAAGCCTAAAGGCCTGAACAGGCTGGTTTTTCATACATGGAGTTGCGCAGAGACTGCTCTACGGAGAGAAGTTTTTAGGTAGCCGTGAATGTTGCAGGCTGCATTATGTAGATGGATGGGCAAAATGAAAACACCAAATACCAGAAGTACAAAGATCTCGGTCGCTTTTGGTGGTTTACTCGGTAGACACCAGTTTGGAGGCAAGATCCTGTGTTTCCTATGTGTCTGCTTGAAAGGAGCCGTTGGCCCTGCCCTCCTTTTTCTTTGTGGGCATACAGCAGTCAGAGGCAAAACAAATTTATACCATTATCCTGTGCCAAAAATCTGTTCAATGTTTTCCTAATGCAGCTAGAGTGATTCTAGGCATGTGTTTCTTCTCTTCAGCCTTCTTGCAA
Organism: Oxyura jamaicensis; assembly: GCF_011077185.1. NCBI lineage: Eukaryota > Metazoa > Chordata > Aves > Anseriformes > Anatidae > Oxyura > Oxyura jamaicensis. Next base: position 45,662,734 of record NC_048894.1, read on the forward strand.
GTCATCTGTAGGCCTTAAAGAAAGCACTGTTCAGGGTCCTGTTTGGCCATCTATGTGATACTACTGGCTTTGAAATGTGTTGGTTTTTGTGTCTAAAAACGGGAAAGTTCTTAGTCTTGGCCATCCAGAGAGGCCTATTCAGTACAGATATCCACTTTGTAGGTAAAGCACCAAGGGTAGAAAGGAAGAAAAGATTGCTTGGCTTCTTGCTTCTTGGGCACACGAGCCCAAAGCAACCAGCCATGAAGAGAGCAATGGCTGTGGGGCCTCCCAGATGTGGAGTGACTTGCAGAGAGGCCTTCAAAGGCAAAGTGCAAAGCAAAGCCCTGGAAGCCCGCTCATCAGCCCAGGAAAATACTGTGGAGCAAAACACATACATGCAAACCTGGCATTTTGTGACATACGTTACGTACTTCCATACCCACTTTTGATGGGAGTGATGTTTAAGAAGCCTCAATAACAGGGCTGATGTTATTTGCACTCAGTCCTTTTCACATCAGCACAGCCAGTGTCAGTTGCCTCTGTAGACGGAATTTTAGCATGGGGTAGATATTCCCTAACAATGCAATTTGGGAATATACATGCTCATCTCTTAGCCTATAGGTAAAATTGTATTATTATTGTTTATAATAGCATGCGCACAACAGGTTTTCTAATCCAGGTATCTGAAATGCAGGTCTCATTTTTGTGGAAGTGCCGGGATTAGAGGCTAGCCTGTATGACAAACAGCCCTTCCTTGCTACGTGTGTCTCATCTCGGTATGAAGTGTTGACCTAAAGCCTTGCTTGTGTTTCTGCTTGTACACCCTAGCAGTAGAGTAGCTGTTGTTGTTGCTGCATGAGTAACAAAGGCATCCTATTACCATCTGTCATGTCATACTTATAATTTTCCAGATCCAGCCATGGCCCTCCTGGTGCGACTGACTTAGAGTCATGATTGACATTAATAGCTATTCTTAAAAGTCAAAAACTGGGCTTTATTTCTGACAAGGGGGGCACTTTTGATTGATAGTGAACTCATTACAATCATTTACTGGAGTCCGGCAGTCCTGATGCCATGATGTTTATGACAGCTGTGTTTCAGCGCGCACGCTTACAGCCGCACTCTGGCTGCTCCAAAACTTGGAACTTAATGCTGTGGTTTGGGGGTCAAACAGGGGAAAGAGGAGGGAAGAGGCACCTGTAGAAAGTAAACACACTTTCCAGACATCACATGTCTTTTCACGGAGTGGGAGAACATAAATGAAAATCTTGTGTGTTGACTTTAGCCATTTGTTTTGTTCTCGTTGATGCAAACTTTCTTCGTTAAGCTGCAGCATGCTGGCAGTGAAATGCACGAGGAGCTGAGACTCTTTCTGCCTGGTAAAAAATAAAAAATAAAAAAAAAATCCCCAAATGCTCAGCAATGGTATTAAATCCCTAGCCTGTGCGAAAGCTTCATTACATGCTTGAGAAAAGCAGACTTTTCAATTAGCCTTACTTTTGTCATTCATGCTTGGTTACTTTTTGTTTAATGTACAGTAAATAGTCAGGAGAGATACAGCCAAATAGTTTCAATTCAACTTTGTAACCAAGCTAGAAATAAAATGCTGTTGGAAAAAAAATGGCAAACACAGACTTGTATGAACTAACTTGGCAAGAGTAAATATTACACTAGCTGTAGTTGCATTGATTACAAGAAAAAGAAGGGACGGCTGTGAATGAAGTCCAAAGGACAACAGCTGTGGCCTGAAAAATCAATATATTAGAATAATTTGTGTAAAATACCAGCTGAAGTTGAAAAGCATGTTCTGTTGAGAAAATCAGTAAAAGTAGGTATTGGACTGCAGAACCTTTCTCCTCAGGAGTTTTTCTCCTTTGTTAAATTTTTAATGAATTGTGAACAACACTCTGAAATCTAAAGGAAATTTTGAAGATTTTTTTTTCTGTCAAAAATGACGTTTCAGTACTCAAAATGCAGGGCAACTTTAAGTTTAAATGATTACACAATAACATCCAAGTCTGCCACTAGAAGTTTTTCTGTGCAGCTTTAAAGAGTTTTTTTTTTTTTTAATGGTCATGAGCCTGTTCCTGATCCTTATAACAAGTTTTTAAAGCATCCCTACCCAGCATGCTGCCTCATTTTTATAGGATTGTAAGTTTGCAGGGCTGGACTGACAGCAAAGTAAACCAGAGCGCTAATCTCCACCGTGAGAGCCGTGAAATAAATAACAAACAGTAAAGACTAGAGCTCGGAAATTCTGCATAAGTAAATAGTGGGATAAAAATTAACTTTGTGCAGTGTCAGAGGCAATTTTGACTTTACACCAACTGTCATATCTTTTAATGAAACACCTTACAAAGATGCAGGCTTATTGCGTAGTCTGTGAAAACAGCAAGCTGTGAGTGGTGTAAGTACTTGTAAGTCTATAGGAACATGATACATGAGTAGAAATGACTAATCTGCTTATATCCGGTGCCATTTCTTATATAAAGCAAGGCTTTAAATGAGGCATTTGTCATTACAGCCCTCTGTCAAAAGATGAAGCAGGATATGTTGGTCCCGCAGCTTCTGGGAGCACAAGTATCAGCTGACAAACACATGAGGTTTTCTGGCAAAAATGTACTCATGCCTGTGGGAAAACAAAAACTCCCTCTTGAGTAAGGACTCTGGATCATGGTGCCTACCAACAGGTAGCACAACTGTCAGGATGCACAACCAAACTGTTGTTTGTGTATGTAATAAAGTTTTTTTTGTTGTTGTTGTAACCAGAGCATGAACATTTCTGTAGGTGTTTGTTGGACATGCTTGTGCAAACCCGATCTTTCAGTCAGCCTCATTGATTAAGGTTGCATTTGCATTTTCACTAAAAGTAGAGTTTATTTTGCATGAATATCCCTGGAGAAAGAATGCAAACCTATATTCAGGCCCATCAATTTTTGTCCCTTTTTTATATTACTTATTTTATATCTCTTCTAAAGCAACCCTCCTTTGTTGAGCTGACTTAGCAAAGTGCCCCAACAGCTCGGTAGCATTTATGGTCCGAATGCAAGGTTGAAATGCAAAGAATGTGTCTGCTTTAATACTACTAGTCGGGAGCAGAGAAGAGAACATAATTCTTCTCACTCTCAACGTAATTCAGTGCTTCCATCTCTTGGGAATAGAGTGGTTTTTTTGTTTGTTTGTTTTGTTTTGTTGTTTTGTTTTGTTTTTTAAATCCTCAATTTGGAAATGATTTATAATCTGTCTTTGACTAGTTTTTATTTTAGACCCATGGCCAGGTAAGATGTCCAACCTGGGTGTAAAGATATTCATGTTTTGGAGAAAAAAAAAAAAATGTGGAAATAGCTGGGGCAAAAACTTTTAAGGAGTTCTGTACACAGTGCAGATTTTTTTAAGCACGACAGTGCTTTCTGTAAAATCGGTAATAAAAGTCTTATCTTTTTTATGTTCATATATATTAAAAACCTGAAAAGCAAGATAGGGGGAACCAAATAGTTTTGATCAATGTTGCTTTTTTATTTATTAAAAAAAAAAAAAAGATATCTGAGTGTTAGTTATGCCTTGCATTATTCTCTATAGCTGTGGGTCATGTTGGACAAGGCTTCCATAATTATAACTAAAAGTAAAACAAAGTTCAGTTGCTAGCTGAAGGTTTCCCACTCAACAACATGCCCATGGCAGCATGAGTAGACCTGCAGTGGCAGCGCTGTGGTCATGAAGGTGATGGTTTGCAGATCCGTGGGACTTTGTGAATTGCTTCTACATGGTTCTACAGCAGAGATCACAGTCAAGTAAGTTTACTGTCAGAGACTTAAATGTGCATTAGAGATGGTCTCACCTTCATCAGAAGATCCCGCGGCCCCCCGCTCTGCAAATGGAGAAAGAATGAAAATCTCTGGACAACACCATTATGTATGTATTTTTATAAAGAGGAGCTAATTTGAACCTAGCTATAAGCTCCCAAGGTGGGTTGTTTTAACAATTAGCTTCCAGTATATTCTGGAAAACAAAATGCTTTTCTTTTGACTTCTTCAAATGAAGAGCATTTAGGCATCAGATTTTGACTTGCAGGGCAAAAACCAGATCACTCCTGAGAGCTTTCCTCCATGTCTGCTCTGGTTGGTACTGTTTTAGCAGACAGAATGCTTTTATGGTCAGTCATCAATTAACAAGAGTTTTAAATCAATTATTTAGATATCAAACATTACTTGGCACAACTGTTATCTTCTAGCAATGACTTTCTAAGTAGATTGTACTCAAGAGACAGATCAAAGCCTCCGTCTGTTGTTAGCGTGATTTATGCTTAGTGTTATACGTATCTTCAACAATGATATTTGTATACTCAATTATAACCATTTACAAGGGGAGCTTTATAGTCAGTTTTAGTTACTTTTGCTCACATGGTGTGTGATATGATTAACAACAAAAAAACAGGTTTCGAGGGATGGGGCTACTTGATACAAAGCTGATGTTTTCTCAGGCTATCTGTAATTGAGGCAAATTTCATGCATAAATTGATGTTTAGATTCTAAATGCATGTTTTTGTCTAGAGATTGAAGTGATCACATGTATAAATATTTGTGGCTCACATTCTGCCTGAATGTCTGGTTCTAAAATACTAGGTTGGGCTAGGAAGTATTAACAGGCTAGATTTTTCAGGATATATCAGTATGCCGAATAATCTGTTGTTTTACCGTTGTTTCAATACATTTGAGATGCTTATTATTTTTTAGCACATGCATACTAATATTATGCAGCTTTTTATGGGCTTATTTTCTGTTCTCATTTGACTCTGATTTTGAATGAAGGGGGATACTTGTGAGCCCAGTAACCAGAAAGGTTACTGTAATGTTGAGGGAGTCTAGTCTTAAAGACTCCATATCTTGCATACTTGAACTAAGAGAGTCAGAAGGATTTTTTCAAGTTATCCTATGTCTTCATTCAGCTGCTTTTGGCTAGAGAAGCAGCTTATGATGAGAGAGAAATCTGTAGTGATTACACACCTCCATGTGATTATGTCTTTTGCTCACTTGAGATCTTGGCCCTGATCAGCGTGGGGAAAGTATTACGACTTTTTCTAAACGTACTTTCTTCTATTGCCACAAGATAGGATCCCTTTGAGGATGCAGGGTGGCAGAGAATTTCAAACATATCCTCATAAAATAAAATCTCCCACTTCCTATTTTCACTAAAGACTCTCCACTGGGAGAGGAGTGCTCTGGAAATAGCAGTTCCAGGAGAAGTGCCTTCTACCTTTTAGTCACCCACTAAATACAAAGAGATGGAATCATACAAGTTGTGGTTGGAAGGGGCCTCTGGAGGTCTTCTCATCCAGCCTCGAGGTCAGTGGGGCTTACTGCCAGCAATAGATGAAGTTGACGGTGACTTCGCCTTGCTGAGTCTTGCAGACCTCTGAAGATGGAGATTCTGCAGCCTCCCTAAGCAGAGTAGCTCTCCGGCATGGTCATTTGGCTGTTGGGCTGGAGCTTCAGCTGGTAACCAGCAGGGCTTTCTTGAGCGCACACATCTAGAGAAAAGGGTAACTTAACCGCTTAAACTCTAAGACCTACTGAGCCCAGTCAAAACACTTTCCATGTGCAGGTGTGCTGAAGGAAATGTAAAGAGGAAATTCCACGCCGATTTCCTTTAATCACTTTGAAAATCAGCAGAGGAATTTGAAAATCAATTACGCAGATTTGACTGCAAGCCAGCACAGCTCTTCTGAAAACAGGCAAATTTCTGCTCCTTGTTTTGCTGATCGTGTCGTGAGGAATCTAAAAGCAGCAATCTGAACAAACTGGAGCTTAGGCAATGTTTTATCAGCAAAACGGTTATGGATTTGTGGTTAACAGCGTATCGACCATGTATTTTAGTGCAGTTGGCAGTTTTATCCTTTAATCTGCTTGGAAGCCCTTTCACTGGCTTGTAAGATAGGCTTTCTCCAAATATGCAAACTGCAGAAGGGATTGGAAACTGTGTAATGCTACAGTGAGGTGAGCACCTCTTGTAGTTAAAATGGAGCCATTTCTTAATATTAGAACTATGGAAGCAGTTTGATAAATATAATGGAGTTATTGGTTTAAATAAAAAGGGCAAGTCAAACCTGACTGAGCTAGGTACCACAGTAATTCATTTGAATATATATTAAAAACTTGGGGCGAACTCAATAAAAATCTGTATGGGGGCAAGAAAACGTACTCAGCGGTATGCCTCTAAGAAGTAATTCCTGATTTCTGCTAGAAATATGACTGCACAGAAATAACAGCAATAGAGATCCTTTGAGACACCCTTTTGTTGTTGTGCAGAGAAACCCAACAAGATTCCTTCAAACTAATTTCCCCTGGAAATTTGAGTGCCATTCCCCAATAAATTTGCTGATGTCTTTCAATTTCAAGAATGGATGATTGTTTTGAGTTGTAACTCATGATTATGGAATATGTCTGCAAATTGTACAGTATTTGTTACAGGACACCAAGATTTTAGTATTCAGTTGGCCGGAGTTTTTCACACCTGTGAGGGATGCACGTGTGAGGGCAGGCCTTGGTCGGCGCGCCATTTCCATGTGAGCCCTGCAGTGGAGGTCCATGTAGCCAAAGGCTGACTGCTCATTCCACCACTTGAGTTTGCAGGCTGCTGTGAGCATCAAGAGCCTCAAGATGTGTTATCCCATTTTAGCAGCAATAAGTTCCTGCCTTTCCAGGGCTGGCTGATGGTGAAGTTACTGTGAGGAAATGGGGAGAAGACAAGTGCTGCTGAAAAGCTACATTGTGACAGGCAATGTGGAGGAACAAAACATTTCCAGGGCTTTCGTTTGTGCTGCATTATGTGAAATGGATGAGAAACAGCTTCTTTGTTCTGTCAGGTTTCTTGTTAGAGGAAGCTAGGTTACCAAGGTTGGTTTCTAGTGAAAACAGGAGAGGAATCTGACTGAATCCTCATTGCTAGCCAAAAGCAGGATTAACAGTAGTTCATTCACAACTGAGAAACTTGAACTGGCATGGGACAGAAGATTTTCTGTTCTGTGAGATAAGCTAGGTAGAGAACTTCTTGTTAAGAATAGGAATCATTCTTGATTGAATGTGCAATCATAGATATTTCAGGTCTCAGAGCTGTATTAGTATCATTAGCAGTGGCCTTCCCATGTGATCCACAGTGGCTCTGTAGTAGTTGCATCAATACATTCCATTGAAAAGGAATGATTGAGAAGTCTGTTACTTTCTGTCTCTTTTCTCCCTCTAATGGTTAAACATTTTCTGTCTTTGTATGAAATGAATCAATACAAATGGCTGAAACTTCTTGAAATGTACATCATTTTTTTTTTTTTCAGTTAAAGGTTTTTTGATGGCAACACTTAAGGTCTATTATGTAGTTAGGAATCTTGAACTTCCCCTAAGGTAGGTAAGTAATATTATCTCCATTTACAGCCAGTTAAACTCCAGCAAAGAGATAAAGTGACTTGTCAAAAGCAACACAGAATCACTGCCAGAGACAAGGCTGGAACTCACAAGTTCCTAATGCCCATTGGAGCATGTTTTAAATGTCTTCCTGCTGTGTCCTCACCCAGTAATATGCACGTGATTAGCATGTAGCTGCACAAGTGAACAAGAATGTAGGTTTCTGTATTTCTTCACTGTTTCCTCATGCCAGTCATATGCTGTTTATTTAACATCACCATTTACTAGGGTTTTTAAAATTATTTTGTTAGTTTTTTGCATTTTTTCAGGTTTTCTGAATTCTGTGCTGGTGATGTACTGAGACTAGCAAAAGGGCAAGAGTCAACTTTAATAAAAACCTTCTTGAGGCCTTTTCTCCATTGTATCCAGATCTTTCTTCCCAGGTATCAGAGAGGAGTGGATTACTTTGTACAGTATATCAAGCCTGTGATGGAATGGGTAACAAAATTCTTCAAGGGATTGAAACAGTAATTTGCTTTTCTTGCTAGGGCTGTTCTTAAATATGATTGTTTACCCCTTTTCAGATCGTCTCCATTGATCATTGTTCATTGCTTGGTTTCCTTTTCTGTTTTAACATTTAAAAGCCACTTTGTTTCCTGAAAACAAGGCAAAATGGTTTGTACATAAAGAGTAGTGTGGAGCATTACCTTTCTGTGTTCAGAAAAACATGGAAACAAGTTGAAGCAATTAAGCATGCAAAATTAAAAACGTAAAATGCTGTGCATATATATAAGCATGTAAATACGTGTGCAGAATAAGTAAACGTCACATACCCATACACACTTTTCCTCAGTCACCCCAAATGCTCTAGATGTGTTTTACATGTTCACAAACACATTTATAAATGTGTCAACTCACATACATCAACACCTAATTTCTTCTTGTATGAGAGGGGGAAAAAAGTGGTGTGAGATGAGGTTGACATTGTGTGAAAAATCCAGAAAGAAAGGGGTGTTTGTTCTTTGTTGAATTCTGGCAGTGCAAAAGGTCATCTGAGCTTGTAGTTTTTCCTCTCAGCTGGAGCTGCAGGGGTTATATCCCTTCAGCTCACTGACAAGAAAAGGAGGAGACAGATACACTAGGTAGTGGCGAATCCATCAGAAGACCTTGATCCAGAACTATTTAAATTGCTTGGGGTTTGATACGGGGAAAGCATCAAGCCACTTGTGCCTTGCGTAAGGAGAGTAGTTTTTGGTCTTGCATTGGCTCATTACCAGTGGCAGCCAGCTATGCCCCTGCATGCCGTGTGTGTGTGTGACGATATGGCAAGAGTCTGCTTTTGTCCACATTCCCTTATTGACCTTGCAGATACCCATGGCCAATATTGCCACATCACTGCAGAAACATTGCTGATCACAGTGCTGTTGCAGCTCCGGGTGATACCAGCACGCTGGAGCTCTCAGCACAAGAAAGTGTTCCACTGGACTGCAGAGCAGATAATTATCTGCAAAGTGTGCTCTGCTGCTGCCAGAGCTGCTTGGAGGTAGGTAGCAGCCCAGTCCTTGTTCCACTGAAACTTGGTGTGTCTTACTCCAAAATAATGTATGTTAGGAAAGTAGGAGAGGCTGGTGAGAGGGAGGTTATAGGCATTGCTGCAGCGCTGTCTAGTATTGGGATAAACGAGAGGCCCAGAGAACGAAGGAAGAACACTATACCCAAGCAGTCAAAGAGAAGATTAATTTACTAGCAGCCTTATTGAAAATAAGCAGAGGATCTGGGAGTGAAAGCTAAGCATCAAATTGTGTTTGTCTTCCTGCTTGTTTCTTCACAGGGCTGAATCTGCGAGTAGTATGCAACCAGTGGTACAAGCTCTGCGCAATTTGGTTTCTGCTTCCTACGAGAGCATGCCAGGATGGTGCTGGGGCATAGCACACAGGTGCAAACATCACTGCGTTCAGCCCTGCCTGGTGAAAGCAATGCTAGCAGACTCACAAACAACCACAATGTAGAGCAGCTTGTATGTTAGTCTAAAATCATGCCACTGTATTTCTACTAATTTTAAAGGAATAGACAGGCCATTTAGGTATATTTATCAGTGTGAAATTCTTGTCATTTTCTCTTGCTCCAAGAAGGAGAGTATAAGTGTGAATCCAGATGCCCTGTGTTTTCATACTCAAGTAAAAAGGGAAAAAGTCACTAACCTTTCACTGTAGATTATTTCTAAGTATGGCAAATTCTACTTCAAAACAGCCAGACTTTCATAACAGACTGTCTGCATTAACAAATAATGTTTTAATGTCATTGAACAGAGAAGTCATATGGCCAATGAAGTGGGCCTGCCTTCCCAAGCCAACCTTCCTCCTAGGGACGAGAATGACCTTACTGCCCTTCATAGACCTGTGTGCTTCAGGCTGGAAAGGACATGCTCTTTGGCTTTTGTTGCCCTGGTGATTGTTGTTGCCCATGGGGTATTCAGCATTGCATTTTTCGCCTTTGGCTTGATGACAGCTTCATTTATGGAGCTCACTCTTAAAAACCTAAAGCTGCTGCTGTTCCTTTTTTTTTTTTTTTTTTTTTTTTTTTCATAGAATATTTTAAAGACCAAAAGCCCCATCTCCAAAATTTTAGAAGGTTCGGAGGAACAGCAGTCCATAGTCAGCTCACATTCAAGACAAGATGACTGGAAATGGTGTATTGCCTGCAAGGACAGTTCCCTTGAACCCTTGATTTAATACACTGTGTTTGGCCAGTGAAGATATGACAATTGGAGAGGCATGATCCTTGATGTAACTTTGCTTCTTGCATTAAAGGTCTGACATGGAGTGTTGCTGTTGTTCCAGACAGCTCATGGCTAACACTGGTTCAGCTCTGCTTAGCTAGCCAAACTGTACAAGAGCAGCAGAAGACAAAGTTTTCTATTTCCTACATGTTCAAGAGCACACACTTCTTCACAACCCCTAGCACAGGATAAACCTTAAAGGGATGTAAATGAAATTCATCTACCCCTCTCCCCTCTGATTATATGGTCAAAGTCACAGTTTAACCACCTCTTAGCTGTGTGATGTGTGAACTATTCAAAACTAGAAGTTAAATCCACACTGCTGTGTTGGTCTTGTAATATCTGCCCATCAGACATTGTATGTAGTGCACTGTACAGGGGCATGTGCAGTGAGATTCTGTCTCATACACAGGTATTAAATCACTTTTAACTAAACTGAACGATTTGTGGAGTGGGAGATATAGGATTTTAAAGAGCATGACATGGTTTCATAAGAGTATGCCTTTGAAAGTGCACGAGGAAGTCTACAAGCTGGCAGAATGTCATGTCTCAGTGCAAAATTAACAGTTGCTCCTGATCTTCCAAACAGTACCTTAGGGCTTTTTCATCCTCGTGCCGTACTTTTGCACCTCCTCTAAAACATGTTACTTCCAGCAGCAAACTGAAACCTCAATATCACGCTGGTTTGTCAGCAGTGTCCTGACTTTGAGGTAAGACTGCCATCTATTGAATTTCCTACATCATCTCCTGCAAAATGTAGTTTTCCATCCAAATACTGACCAGTTCCAGTCCTGCTTTGCTTACAAGACCTGACAAGATTGGAGACCTCTCTGGTATGCCTACAGGCTAAGTCACATTGCGAGCAGCCATTGAAGTGTCAGAAAGCAGCAGCTGAGCAAGAGCTCATACCTTGCTGCATCGATTCCTTTTACACTGAAAGAAGCCATTACAGATGCATCTTTCTAGGGTTTGGTTGTCAGATGCATTTTTCCAGGGCTTGTCAACTCGAATAGGATGCAGCTGTCTTCCATCAAAGAGCATTTCAGGCACTTGAGGATAATAGAGAGAAAGAAAGACAAGAATAACTTTCAGAAAACACCCAATTGGACCATGATTAAGAAGGAAAAAAACCCTTCCATTCAGCTTATTGATTCCTCTCAGTGGTTTCTTTCTACTTTCATTTATATGCAGAAATACTGTCTAGTGTAATAAGATTCATACCCTGCACAGTAGCAGCACAAATTTTTAAAAGCACTAGCAGTATGCAATTTTCCAATGCCACTTCCCTAGACACCACTCCACCTTAATAGTTTGATAATGTGGAAATCCCGTAAGGACAACACTTGGCGTTTATTCTTGCGCGTCTCGAGATGCGTTTTGTGATTAAGAGCCTGCTCCAAGGCCTATTGAGCTCTTCCATTCAGTGCAGTGGACTTTAAATCAGACTGTTTCATTCCAAGGAGAAACCCAGCCACAGCCATTTCATCTGAACCCATGTAGCTCAGTGCTCTTTCCTGGATGCCAGTGCAGAGTGATTTACCTAAGCAAAGATGAGGAGCCTCGAACACCGTTGCAGAAGCATTCTTTGTGAGGCTCGGGGGACTTGCCTTATGCAGTCAATAATAGTGTGTGTTGGCAGCTGGCGAGGCAGCTGGCCAGCTGTGTTACTAGCCTAGCGTGTGTGAAGTTCTCAGGCATTCTCTCTCCATGCACTGAGCAAGCCAAAGGTGCCTGGTGAAAGGCCTCCTCATTTCGCTTGACATTGTTTAGAGATCTGTCTGGAGGACCTGATGTCCCTCTTGGGCCCCTCCAACTTGTTCTTCCTCTTTGCTTTCCCAGGAACTGAGGTTACTGTGAACACTCAGTCCCAAAGTATTGGGACCCTTTGTCCCTTAAGAGATAAAGCAGCAAAGCCGCTTGTCCTTGCAGATCCTTCCCTCCGGATTAGAAAGGACAATGCTTCCGCGTTCAGGTACCATAAATGAGATAACCCATTACTGTCAGAAGGCAATGGAAAAAGAAAAGAACAAAAGATGATGTAAACCTTGTGCTGTGCAGTGCGGATGCCACTGTCCCCTGCTCACTTTCTACAGCACAAAAAGCAGAGGCCTTGTCTGGTTCTGCACATGGTAGTGCCTTGTGTCATTTACCCTGAAGCTGTGTGAGCAATGAACTCCTAATGGAGCCTGAAATGCTCAGCCAGTGTAATGTACAGGATGAAAGGCGGAAATGTCGTCCCTGGTAAGGAGATGAATTGAATGGGCACAGAAATAGGTTTTGGAGTGGATGGAGCAAAAGATGCATTTCACCACAAAGTACTAATGCATTCAGTGAATATATTGCTCAAAAGAGTATGATGAAGCATGTGACTGCCCATGCATGGACACATGCTCCTGTGTTCTTTCTGTTCTCATGGTATAGGACCGAGTGAAAGAAAACTGCATCAAAACTGAAACGTCCTGTCCATCCTTGCAAAATCTCCATTTTCTGTGTTTACCAGCCAGACTTGGGGCTTTTTATTCAGCCATCAATAAACTCATTCCCAAGTGCTAGGCACCCAGAGGACATTCATGGACGAGAGCTCATTGCGTGCACCAGCGGCAGCCTCTTGACCCTGGCTTGACTTTGAAGTTAAGGGAGATCTGATTTCTCTGGCAATATTGGGAAAACACTGAGAAGTGTGGTTAGATGTTTGCAAAAGTAAATTTCCCCACTGTGTGAAGAATGAGCCAAGAAAAACAGATAACTAGTGAATTTATCTGTGTTATTCTTCCTGGAGAAAGTATGAATATGGATTATCATTTGTTTATTCTGGACAAAGAACTTGCATAAGTTTAATAGGGCTTTGCATTAGCTTGTGACAAATAATAAAATGCCAATTCCAAATCATTCCAAACCCATTAAAACCATCAGCTTCGCAAATGATTGATATAATGCTCTCATTCCAGACATACACGCTTCATCCCTTACCATAACCACTGCTTCATGTATGAGGCATGGCATTCTCACCAGTTTCTCATCAAGAATAAGTAATTGGCCAATTAAATCATAGGCCATGGTAGCTTGTAGAGTGGGGTGAAATCAGTGATAGTCTAGCTGCAAACAATTTGAATCTTAATGCAGGATAAATTAAGCTCTCTCTTTTGCAGTTGCCTTCATATGGAGTCCTCTGGTTTGAATAATGAAAAACTTGAATTTGTTTTTCAGGTAGGGTTTAGATCTCTTATTCTTAAGGATGTTTTGCAGGACTAGGCTCTGCCTTTACCTTTGTTACTGAAAAGGCATTACAGGCTAGGCTGCTAAAATAATGCCTGCCTCATTTATGGCTGAATCCTGATATCTTAATAGCAAGAAGAGTTTTGTCAGTATGAGGGCTGCAGGACTTGAATTTGGACCTTTTGCAGATTACGTCCCCCTAGTAATTTAGACTTCTGAGTGGTAATTGTTGACCTAATATTACTATTCAAGTAGCATCTAGAGGTTCTGAGATACCACACAGCCCCATTGTATCACAGATGCTGCATAAACCCATAGAGGGGAAAAGTCCCATTCCTGCCGAGACTGTAGTGTAAACAGGCAAGACAATGCGTAGCAGAAAGGAAATGCTATCTGTCTTTTTCAGATGGGGTATCACTATTCACGTGAGATAACAGAACAGTAACACTGTTTTCAGAAATGTGGGAAATAAAACATTTTGCCAAATGTCAAAAACACAAATGTCGCCCTCAGAGTTGGGAGCAAGCCTGGATTTGTTGAGTCCCAATACGCTGCTCTGATCAAAAGACCATGCTTCTTGGTGATTTCTAAGGAAAGCTTAAGTGTACGTCTGGTAGGGTAGGAACAAAGTAGCATTTCTCTGGTAGCTGGGAAACAACACCGCTGGGTAGGTAACCTGCAAAAAGTAAACAAAGATCATAAAAATGAATTAGTTTTTCTTCTCACCCTCTTAATAATTTACAGATATCTTAGCAACGCAACTGAAAACGAGTTGTTTCTGTTTTGACACAGTGCACCTCCTCATACTTGGAATATCTTTGTAGCACTTAAGTTTAGCCAGTAGGGGTTCACAGGTATTTTAGGACAACATTTTACCTGTTACCTGGAGCAAAGCCAAAGTCAGCAGCCATGCAGAAACCTTCAATCCACGGTTGGATAATAAGGAACAAATGTGGTCAGTGTTTGAGTGCCTAGTAATGGAAGTTTTGTATGTGACACAGGTTCAGCGCTTACCCTCTCAGATCACTTCTCTGCATTCCTATGCTGGCAGTTGCTATTCCCACATTCAGAACTGAATGTTTTCAGGAAAGTCCCTGAGATAGGCAAGAAGCCCAAATGCTGATTTTTAAATTAATCCCATGTCCAGGTATTTTTCTGCACAGAAATGGGGACTACAGTTAAAAAATGTGGTACTCTTAAGAAAAATCCTTTTATGTTTTTGAAGAAGCTGCTTTTCTGATACGGCTTACCCATTCCTGACTTGCACCATCCTTTGGGTACAAGTCAGAAAGCACATTTGCAGAAGCAGTGGTAGGACTGTGAAAAGCCCGACCTTGGTTTGCATTCTCCACTGAACCTGTTCACAGCAGTGAAGAATTTGGTCTGATGTGTTTTGGCAACTGCAGGGGACAGATGAAGATGACAGTAATGCTGCTTCTGTTGCGCCAGAAAGGTTTCCTTTGCCTGATGACTGAAGCAAAACGCCAGCCTTGCTTGTGGTGGGGCTTTTCCCAGCCCAGCATGAAAAACTTATTTGCCAAGCAACTCTTTTCAGCACTTTGTGAAACTTTGTAGGTGGATCGTGTGCCCATACGTTGAAGAAGAAGCAAAGTTGGCCTTTCACACTGCATCAGAAGAGGCTCATTGCCTTTTGGAGGGAATGTGCCCAGACACCATCAGGAAGATAAGTGGTAACCAGCTGGTGAGAGGTATTTAGAACAGAGACACATTTGGACATTAAGTTTTGACTGTTGCACTGATGGCCTTCAGCCTTGTCGTGGTAATGGGGCAGACTTGGCAGCACAAAGGAGAAGGAGCACCTGTCTGTTGGCTTCCCCAGCTCTGGCTTGAGCACCACATCATCCGAGATGCTGGACATCTGCTGCTAGACATTGCTCTTGTAGGAGCACTGGTGAGCACTTGCATACATTTTCAAATAGTTGTTCATGAGATAAATGCATAATTCAGCAAGTCAGCTGGGGTAGCGTGTCAGGAAGCAAAAACTGAAGGTGAACACCTTTGCTTCTGGAGTGATCAGTGAGCTAATTTAGAAAGAGCCTGAGCTGCAAAACAGTAGCGAAATGGGTCTCAGCTGTGCCGCACACCAGGTTTGTGCAGAATCTGAAAACAAGATGCAAAAAGCACCTGCATTTAATCAGTCTGGGGAGAGTTGACTCTGAGCTTTATCAGTACTTCTGATCAACTGCTGGTGCCTGACAGCACCTGGGGAGGCACTGGGAGTTGTTATGTCACCGGCAAGACATAGTAGTGTTATTAATTTAATGTTCTTTATATTGTTTAATTTGGAAATTCAGATTTAATCAAATGTCAAACTCGCTGTCCAAATTCTTAAATTAAACATGAATTGCTTGGGAGATTTTCCAGAACTGCTGTTTGTTGCATCAACCCCACTGTCACTTTTATTGGTTATAGAAGCAACCATTTTGCAACAAGCTAATTTGGTCTTGGCTACAGGAGCCAGAATAGCTGCCTTGAGACATTCTGAGCCCATTTCCTATAAGAACCTGTGATTTTTAATAACATCATAAAAATCATTTTGTTGGAGGCTGAGCAGGAGTGGAATAAAAAGAAACAAAAGGAAGGGCAGTTTCCGTTCTTATTATGTCATTCATTTGGTCTCTGTATCTTGCAAGTTGTCTGCTTATTGACTGTTGTCTCCTTAGTGCTCCCATGAGTATTGACGTTTTTGTGCTTGTATAAGAAGTGAGTCATCTAAGCTGGGCACCCTCATTGCATAAAAGCATCTACAAATATGTAAATGTAAACATGAGATTTGTGTTTTGCTGGTTAAAATCCCGCTCCGGGATTCAACACTGCAAGTGCTGTGCTACCTACAGTTGCCTTGTAACAGCATTGTGGAAACTGGAAAAGACAGGTTTAGGATGTAAATCGGAATGGTTATTTGTTAGCAGATTGTTAGCAGCGTTTTATCTGACCCATACTGAAATTCTTGGTGTATATGGATGAAGGCTGCATCGCTGGTTCTTTGCTAGGAACAGCATTGGTGCAAGATGTGCCCTGCTAAAAGCTGTACCCCTTTTGTGTGTGAGCAGTTCTTTGCTTAAATACAAACACGTCCGTTTCGTATTCTCTTCCCTCCCCTCCGGCACCTTGTAGTGAATCGAGGACAGGCTGTGACGCAGCAGCCGTTCTGGAGCAGAGTACAAACGCCATGTGTCTGCCCCCATACCCTGAAGGACTTGAAGCAAGGGCTTCGCGTGAGCCCGCTTTCATTGCGTAAATGCATGTGCTATCACTACGATTTTCTGGATGAGTGTGGTTTCCGAAGTTCTATAAATCCAACATTTTTTTTTCATACTTTTGTCAAGCTAATTGAGAATATCATTTAGTCCTTCAAGAAGAATGTAAGAATGAAATGGTCATTGAGTTCATTATGTGCTCCACAAATAGATGTAAGCAATACCACTAGTACTTAGCTTTTTACTGTATTTATGTCTAGCCATTCCACTTGATTTCAGTTTCTGTATTAGATAGTATTCAATTGATTGTCTTTCAGCTTTTCTTAAAACCAGCCAGGGTATAATTCACTATTTCTGCTGTTGGAGTCCTTGTAAGAAAGCCAGTTACAATTAGGTTGCGTTCGTGCAGCATGGGTTCTCAAGACTTCCCAAATTTTGGCCTGATCCCTGGACTCTACACTGAGAACACCAAGATTTTCTTCTCCCACTTCTGTTCAGAGATCTTCAGTGCTACCAAAGCACTTGTGTTCCAGTACGTGTAAAAATCCTGAAGCATTCTTGGGATGCTTCATTTCAGCAGTCCTAACATTCGGGTATTGACCATGACTTCAGGGACTCTTGGCCTTGTGCTGGCACTCGAATTGCAGAAGGAAGGCTTGTCAGGAGCTCTAGCACAGTGGAGCTGTGCAGAGGCATAACTTTGGGTAATTTTTAAATGACCAAATTTGCAGGATTGTTGTTTTGTTTCTGTATGCAGTCAGAGCTGTCTCAGCAGGATGTGACTGAAAATTTTTCAGTCTAGACCAGTAGAAGTGTGTGTTTGTGTGTAAGATTTGAATCCTCTGAGTTCAGCTGAGCTGTTGAACAGTTTTCAGAAACCAGCAGACAGCTGCTGTTTACTTTCTGCTCACTCACTTGTCAGTTTTGACCTGTTTCATTTATTTTACTTCAGTATTGTTTCCACCCAAATGTGACTCAGACTTTTCACTGACACCTGCAGTATGCTGAGCTGGAAGGAAGTGAGAAAGGGAGAGGAGAAGAAACTGGCAATGGAATCGCAATTAGATGGCATAGGAGCAAGACTTCTTTTTTCCTGAAGGGTAGTGAAACCTTGGCACTCATTGAAAAA
The DNA here is from genome assembly GCF_011077185.1 of Oxyura jamaicensis. NCBI lineage: Eukaryota > Metazoa > Chordata > Aves > Anseriformes > Anatidae > Oxyura > Oxyura jamaicensis. The sequence goes on from NC_048894.1 coordinate 45,680,455, forward strand.
TACACAAAGCTTTTTTTTGGTTTTGTTTTTGTTTTAATATCTCTTCCTTTAAGGCGAGTCTGGTAAAGGGCGGTATGACTATGCTGTGAAGTGGACGTACAGAATGGATAATTTAATTTTGTTGCCGTTGTAATCTGCTGGGCATTTTTCCAAAACAAGAGCAGGGAGTAACTGGCATATTTCATTACAACTGCCCAGATGACTAGGAGGAGATTAAGCCTTTAATTACAGGATGGAGCATCCTGAGCTCTTGTTACAGCTTGTGGCTGAAGCCACAGCCAATCTAAAAGTAACCTAGAGGATGTCAGATAGATCACCTGCTGCACATACCTGGTAAAGTCTTTTTCTGTCTTGGCTACTTAAGTATTCATTTTATTGAAATTATATATGTGTGTTTTTAGAAGATGAATATTTTCCATGAGCTGCAATAATTCCCATGAGTCTGGTCTCTTAACCATGTGGCATTGAAACAAACCGACAGCCAGTTTTCTTCTGTGTTTGTGCATCAGCAAGATAATTTTTAATACGTCTTACCCTGTCTGGGTAAGACCTTTAAACAATGCAGTGGAACCTCTTGTCTTACTTTTGACTTTTCCCTTCAAATTTGCGGGGCTGGTTGCCATCAGCAGTTGTGAATGATTAACATTCTTGCTGATTTTGCTTGCCATCAGACTGCCAAGCTTGGAGATGATATGCAATGCTCATGTAAAAGTGACAGATAATAGAATTTTCCCCCCTCCCCCCTTTTTTCCTTGTTGTAAAATGGGTAAAAAGCTGAACGGAGTGAGCTTCTCCAGAGTACCAGGAAAAGTTGTAATTTGAGAGTATTTCATTAAATCAGCCTCTATGAATGAATAGATTTCTGTTTTACTCTGAACATTTGGAATAATGATCTTTCACTTGAATGTTTTGGTTTTTAGGGAGCTCCTTCAACTCTACTCGGCTCTAGTGGGAGTTGAGTGGACTCATCTTAATACAGGAAGAGAGCCCTAAAATTACTCCTTATAAACAAGACTTCCTCTATTAAATTTGGGATCTATGTGTAGATGGTGTTGTATTCAGTAAAATATGCTGGAATAGTAGGCAAAGAGATTAAATTTATTCTGCTAGTTGTTACACATACGTTGGTGATTGGCATGGAAAGCTGCGTTTTGCAGTGTCAGATGGTGTGCCAGTGAAACGGATGAGGTAAGCATTTCCTGACGTGCTGCCTGCACAGCGCAGGCAGTACCTGTGAAGACCAGCCGTTCCCTTGCAGCTCCGTGAAGCTGTAAGATGCGGGCACTTTGGTTATTCAGGTGCCTTAAGAGTTGGGTTGCCAGTATTGATCCTGAATGTTCAATTAGTTTGTATCGTTCCTCATAATGCAGTGGTGACCAGAAGTCCCAAATAACATTGCCACCTTGGTAGAGCAGTGTTACCGGGCTGATCGGGGTCAGAAGTTAGTGGGGCCTCACACTCTGGGTATTCAGCCACCACTTGGCTCCAGCAAACCCTCCTAGTAGTGAGATGTTGTTGGGAAATATTCTGAGTTCCTAGAGGACAGATGGCAAAACAGAGGGCATGAAAATTGGTTGTAAACGTGTCTAAAGCCACCAGAGCAATGTGGATGGTGTGGATGGCTTTATTGGCTCAGAAATCCTGACCTTGCCTCCCCATGTTAGGACTTGGGCTTGTGTATCTGAAAAGAGGGGAGCTGAATGCTGCTTAATCAGAGTCATTTTTCTCGTAACCAGACTGTCCCATTTCCAAATTACTGGTTTTTTGTTTTGTTTTGTTTTGTTTTCTTGAGAGAAGAGAATGTATCAAATAAAAAAATACTTCCCAGTACTCAGAATGGCCAAGATGCAAAGGAGGTGTCCCTAAAGAGCTCATGTTATATACTGTAATCAGCTGCAGTGGTATTAAACAAACCGTGCTCTCTTTTTTTTTCTCTTCTTCATATTCTTCTAATCAATGCCGAAAGATTAAAAACATCACAGTTTCAAGTGCTTTTTTTGTGCACAGTATTTAATTTGTGGTGCAGATCAGTGCAACTCAGGAAGAAGGGCACAGAAATGTCGAATTGCTTTGCCAATGCTCTGTTCCGTGGCACGGTGGTGGTTTTCTTCATCCATGCTATCCATGAAGGCATCAGTATGAGCTGCGTGAGTATAAAAGGCTTCATTTTTGTGCAGGGTAAGGATTACTACATGCCAAAATTGTGGTTCTTGGGGTGTGAGGGTCAGTGCTTTAAACCTGCCAGTATGAGTACGGTTGAACACGTTCCCTGGGGGTTTCAACAGAGCAGGGGCACCCAGTATGGGATTCCAGTGAGCTTGTCTAAAGCATCTAATCAAGTCACGTCTGATGTATGTGGTAAATCACACGTGAAAATTTCAGTGAGAAAATTAGTTCATTTTCATCGTGTGTGTTGACATGATGTACCTGACCCTGAGAGAGGTCTCCAAAAAGGGAACAACAGTGTGGGGTTTTTTAGATGTTGCAGCGTGTTTGACTGAGAGACCAAGAACTAAGTGGTGTCAGGCATGTCGATTGTAGCTGAACAGCTGAAACATTGGTGGCCATCAGCAAAAACCACTAGTGCAAATGAAAACCTGCCTTAATGGGGTTACTGTGAAGGGCAATGTCCCATGAGTGCTGTTTTGCAAGCTGCTACTCAGAAACCCATAGATGACACACTATGGATATGGAGCAGCCTTTTCTGTATGGAAAGCGTACTTTCCTTTTTGCTGTACACCACAAGCAAGCAACGGCCTCGTTAGGTGATCCTCTGCAGCATCTCCGCTCAGGTTATACTGGAGTTAGGTCAGCGTGATATTTCTGCAGCTGACTTGTCACTTAATGAGAGAAGAGTATTCAAAAGTGAAAATATCCCTGCTAGCTTCTTCACCAAGGAGTTTTCTCTTTTTGAGAGCTTTGAAGTTGACATTGGGGAAGCTGGTATAAAGCAGCCAGCATTTCAGCACGTAGAGGTCAAAGCGAACCGTTACCCAGGGCGGCTGCAGAGGCAATGTGGGCCTTTTAGCAGGGGATTCATGCCACAGCAAGTTATAATCAGGCAGTTAAATAGCTGCATTATTTGCATCATCTGCCTGGCTCTGCCATGCTATTAACTGCTCCTCCTAGCTTCCTCTACAAAAATGGGCTTCAGAGTTTATATTTAATTGCATATCTATCCTGAGGCCCATTGCCTTGTCCTTGTGTTAGCGGATTAGCAAGGATACCAGGAGCTGCAGGCTAGGGCACATTGCTTTAGCATAAGAAATCCAAAGACTCTGCTAAAGTAGCTCTTTCAGTTATTTGTTCTCCTCTGTTCTGCTCTGCATCCTTGGAGCGTGACAGGAAATTTTTTGAATAGTGCTGTCCATTGTGAGCACTGTGTATGTCCCTTGGCCATCGCTGACAAATACAGGAGAGAACAGTTGTGGCTGTGCCTCAACCCGTGGCAGCCGGCACAACGTCCCATGTCTGCTGCTCCGTGTGCTCCACAGCTCCCTGCTCCATAGCTAGCACAATCAGCTTCGTTCGTTTATGGCTATGGGGTTACAAAAGGAGAGAATTTGGGGCAAATTTCCATTTTTCTGGGAGCTTCAGCTATTGCACAGACTCAGAGCCACCTTACCTCTTTCTGCGCAGAAGCTGAAATACCACCTGTCCCAGCCCTGCTATAAGCACCTTGTCTGTGCATCTACTGTCTCCTCGCATCTGGGTGTTTAGTGTCCAGCCCCACTGAAGAAGTAAACCAGCCAGCAGAGGGTAGGTCTGCATCTGAGTTTGGTTTAGGAATGTGCTTTTCAAGTGAACCCCTCCACTTGCCTGCACTTTTTGCGCTTCACAACGGTCCTGGTGCTCGTCAGCTGGATTCCTCTTGGATGAAATTTAACCAGAAGATGCACCTAACATAGCCAGCTGCTAATTCTTCCTCAGTCCATGTGAGGCTACAGTAAACACACGACACAACCATATTTCTGGTGCTTAGGGACATGGTTAAGTGGGTGATACTGGTGGTAGGAAGATGGTTGGACCAGATGATCTTGGAGGTCTTTTCCAACCTTAATGCTTCTGATTCTGTGATAGTGAAGTGTGTTGCTGAGCCCTTAGTACTTACATTTGTCATAGAAAACATACACTTACCAGGCCACCCTACTTGCTCAATGTACTTAGCCCATGACTACCAGGCTGGGTAGAGCAGCTTGCTCCTTGGAGTTCAGCTTAAGCTTCTATGTATCTTCACTCCTTGTTCAATACCCAACGTGACAGAGATGTTGACAGTTGTTTCAGCAGCCCCTACGTACATGCATCCATGGAGGGTGGGATCACATCCCCAGACACCAGCAGTTGGGCAGCTGCTGGCCAGGAAGGAACTGGACCTTTGTCATACAGTAGCTTTGGTCCCTGAGAGATGCCATCCATGAGAACTCTGCGATTCATTTTCCTTCCTGGCTGTTGTGGAGACGTGCCACCACCAAGATGCCCCACAGCAGATGGAAGGGCTTCTTTTCTTTCATGCTGTGTCAGAAAACGGTCTCTGTGATAACTGCATAATATCAACATTTTCAGTAGTTTATTACCATAACTGAAAATACAACTGAATTGCTAGAAAACTGCCAAATTAAATGTTCCAAATAACCCTGGTGCCATTTGTCAGAACGATAATGTTTGGTTTTCAGAAGAACCATGCAGCATGCAGAATTGGGCAAGAGGAAATACACTGCATAGTTATTATTTCTATAATACTTGGAGCTACTTAGCAATGAACATGTACATCAAAGCTTTGCTTGAGAAGACTGAGCTTTTGGAACAGAAGATACCAGGAGCAGTCTGGAGCAATGTGACAGAATCCTATAGGAGGAAAAAAAAACACTGATTACATTTCCATTATTTTTAAAATCTCCTTTGTGTTCAGTTTAGACATCTTCATGGCTGTTGTATTGCCGGTTAAATGCAACCAGTGAAGCACTTGATCTGTTTTCTGAAGTTACCAGGCACTACCATTCAATTTTTAATAAATATATTTGCCGTTTTGGTAGCCATCATTTAAGCAGAAAGGAAATATATTAGTTGATTTCTTATTATTAACATGAGGAATGAAAGAAGGTTGCAATAATCCTTTCCTCGTTGAAACCACATCCAAATGAGGTATTTCAGATGGGTCAGGTTTTCATGACCTCAATTGCTATAACTCATGACATGGAAAAAGGAGGCACAATCTTGTATTCCTTGTTGTGATGTGCATTTAATAGTCTGGTTCATATTTGCAACCCAGGCCTACCATAAATAGATTTGCTATTGATTTCAGTGGAAACAGAAATGGTGTTTTATACTCCAAAATTGTGTAAAGCAAAAATCTGACCCTCCTGAAATCAATAATAATTATACCGGAGACTTAGAAAGGGGTGAAATTTGGCCTCAGGCTCCTCTGAATATACATGTAAGCTTTGGAAAATGAATTGGAGCGCTACTGCAGCTCAATGACATGAAAAAGAAAATAAAACATTTAAGGGTCATTTTCCTCTCTCAATGGCTTTTTAGCGTTTAATGTACTCACCAACTTGATAGTGTCAAATCTTCTGAGATCATATACTAGTGGATATTACAACCTGGTGTTATTAAAAAGATCATTTTTTTAAAAGCAAAATGCTGATTCTTTCATTGCAAAAATGCCATATTGCAGTAAAGTTAATGTTCTTCACAGTGTAACTTTTAGTTATTGAAGAGTCTGATGTTTGTCTCATGAAACTGTAATTCAGTTTAATAAATTAAAATCTCTGTAAATTCTGTGTTAGCAAGAACAGAAACGGATCCAATGCCATTCTTTATATTTCCTTGATGTATAATGTGTGTTTATTTCTATAATTAGCACAAGTATAAAGAATAGCACAGATTAAGACAGTAAACAGCCTTGTTTACTGAGCTTTGACTTTGACTTACAGGGAGGGGAATTCTGAGCACCAGCTTAGCTAAATACACAAGACAAGGAATAAACCATCAGAACAGAAAAGTAGGTTTTAGGAGACGTTGATGCTACTTTTATGTTAATAACACTCCGTGTGATACAATAAAGTACAGAAATGGCTCTTTTACCAAGGAAAAGGTCACCAAAAGGTTACTTATTTTTTTTTTTTTTTTAAAGTTTCCTTCTCTTTTACCCCCCTCATTTTTATCTCCTTCCATCATTGGTAGTATCTCTTAAAAACACTTCTGGGGCTGCTTGCTTTGTCTGTATACCATATAAGCAATATGGGGCAAATTTCTAGCATGTGTAAAAATCAGTGTGGCTCCATTGACTTCAGTAGATGTACATTGATTTCCACCAAAGGCCTTTTTTTGCAAAAGAAATGCCTGGACCTTTACATGTTGTTGGTTTTTTGTTTGGTTTTGTTTTAAGTCTTACAGAAACGCATTACCATTGCTAGGTATCAAACGATAGTTTCAAAACAGTGGCGGTAAATAACAATTACCAGAAAGTATAATATGCCATAACAGAAATGTAACTATATCCTCCACGGCTAATTAGCAGTTGAAAGTCAGATTTCTACATTTAATTTGGGTGTGAATAAAGTCTTTGTAATTGAAGGTTGTCAGACGAAGAGATTTTAACAGCTAGCTTTTAATTTACAAGGTGATTCGCTTGTCAGCTGATTCACGGCTGCCACACTTCGTGGTGCACCTGAGACCCCGTGCACCCCATACACCCCTCTGTTTTAGCCACGCGCCTCTCCCTAAAAGCCCCTAAAAGCATCATGCTGGATAGGGTCGGCATTTGGACAGATCCTGTGACAGAGGAGCACTGTGAGGTATGGTGGATATATGGCAGCGCAGATCGATTTGGACCCTTGGTGTCCATCGCAGCTCATTGACCATGCCTGAGGCACGTTGTGAAGCCCCTCAGGGAACGATGAACGTGCACCAGTGGTGCCCTAATCCATGCCCTGCATTGGTTCGTTGGTACTGAAGTACAAAGCTCTTTTATGAAGAGGCAAACGTAAAATTATAAATGGTTTTTATATGCGGTTGGCTAGACTGCACCTTCAGGCGCAGCATGTGTTATGGTAGAAAGGGGGCGTGCATGTCGAGCTCTTCCCAGGTGTGATTTATGCTTGTCTTTGCTTTCCACTCACTTCTGATGGGATGAAGTTATACTCTTCCCATAGACTAGAAAGAGTTCTAAATCTGCTAATTTTTCAGCCAAACTCTGTCCAGTTTTGACCTTGAATGTACCACGGTATCATTCTGTGTAACGTAATAGCTCATTATCAGCAGCACAAATATGAAAAATGGAGGGAAAAACCTTCAGATGGTGTGATATTGGCTGGAACTGATTAAATGCTACTCATCAGTGTCATGGCTCTGTTCTCCTCAGTTTTGGACACTTGGTTCTTGTCTGCACTTCGTTATTAGAGACTTAAAGTTTGCATTTAGTTGATGGGAAAGTTGTGACCAATGCTGTTGTAGTTTTGCCTCTGCATGTGAAGTTTGCATGAAGTTTTGCATTTGTTGGAACAAAGCTTTGGGATTTGACCTCTAACTTAGACCAAGCCTGCACATTTAGACATGCAGGAAGCTTTGTCAGAAAATACTGTTGCATTGAGAGGTAAGTGTTGATTTTCTAAAATGCAGCCATTTGGTCTAACCTCTTTTTCTTGAGTACAAATTAGTTTCTGGTCACTGAGGAAGACTGTCCATCTCCAGAACGGGCAGTAATTATTTAGACACATGAAAAATTGGAGATATAGACTCAAGTCCCTGGGCCAAGAGCATATTTGAGCAATTATTATTTTTTTTCTAGTCCTGTGTAAATTTTTGTGTAGGGTTTTTGTTGCATGGAAATTTTAAGTGTAAATTCCTTATCCCGCTGTGGAACAGAAATGAAGAAAGATATTTGAAATGCTGGCAATTTGCTCAACATTTTTAAAAATCTGAATTGATACTACATTGTGAGGAGCTCTTTTTTTAACTGATGTTTCTTTCAGAAAGAAAACGTAATGGAGTAGTTCAGACCTGTAGGACATGGTCCACTGTGTCTTATGGACCCCTGTCTCTCTTGCACATTTTGGAAAATGAGGAGGAAAGTCTCCCTGCTGTGACAAGGGAGTTTCAGCGTTAGCGTACCAGTTTTTGGAGCTGTTATTTCCATGCTGTTGTAAAGATGGAGAAATGTGGGATCACGATGTAAGCTCCTCTCTGCGATGTCTCCCCTCCAGGGGAGTGGAGTTCGCATTTTGGGAGAGGGGTTGGTTCTCGTGCTGCCTGGAGGCCATGGGCATCAGCTCTTCCTGGCCATGGCGTAGCACTCTGGTGAGACTTCAGTAGGACTCGTCTTCTTACAGAGACAGAACAAAGCCTTTATTTTCTCCTCCTCCAGCTTTCTCTCCGTCCCCCACAAAAGAGTTATAAAAAATCTTCCCTTACAAGTACTCTTTAAATATACATCTGTATGCTTCTGTACACACACAGACGTGTGGGCGTATGTGGGTATTTCTCTGTTTCCCTGGGACGTGCAGGTGGTCAGCAGGTGGAGAGCAGCAACACATAACAAATGACCTGATTAGTTTTCTCCTGTTAGTCCAAACAATGCCAGCACTGCTAGTTATTTCTGGAATGTGTTACAGCAGAGCCATGCTCAGACTGGCTTTGTTGCTAAGGAATAGCAGCAACCACACACAAAAAAGCAGATTTCTAAGCTTTTCAAAAACAATGTCTGGAGGGATTTCCCTCTGGACTTAGAGTACATTAATCTTTCCATCTCTTACCAGAATTGCAGTGTGTTCATGTTCAGGTATCACAGCTTGGCTGAGGGAACATTTGTAAACACAGTCAAATGTGTCTTCTCTGAGCATGAGGGGTCTTTTCATTTCAGGAAAGCAATTTGGCCACTTCAAATAATTATTTACGTCTTGTGAATTCACCTCTCAGGAATGGCTCTGCTTTGACAACCCCAGGTACGTGGAGCTTCTGTTTTACTAAACAGCATTGAATTTGGAAAGGGTGTTATCTTTTCTATTGTCTCGTGGTCAGCACCTGGTAAACAACAAAGGAGAAAAAGAAAGTGACACAGCAGCAGGGTAGAGTTCTCCCAGTCTGCCTCCATCCATACGAGCAGAGAGACTGTGCAGCATCCCCTTAAAACGTGGAAGTTAAATCCGGTGTTGGTTGTGCAGGGAGGACGGGAATTTGCTGCTGCTGCTGGTGGATTGCAATATCCCTCTTGCTGTAACTGCTGTCAGTGCCCTGTGATGGCCATCCTACCTGTGAGGAGTTCCTAATGAATCTGTTAAATGTAGTTTTCTTGGCTGCTGTTCGGTGGATAGTGTGAGCTGGAGCTTGCAGCTGCTTTCTGGATATAACAACAAGTAAGGAGACATACAACTAGAGAAGAAAACGGTGAAGGAGGAAAAGAAATGTGTGTGTATCCAGTCAGTTGCGAGCGTCAGCTCTAAGCTGTTAACTGGCTGAAAGCATCTCCAAGAGCCAGGTACAACTTACACTCATGACAGAAGGGTGACGGGTGCTGGGAACTGCAGTAACCAACGGCCTTTTCTCTATGTGCTCATGGAGAATGGTCAGAAAGCTGACTAACTGCAATATTAATACCTAGGGACATTAATATGAATTATTGCTCAATATTAGCTCTCCCTTTTTTGCCTTCAGAGATGTTTTACAAAATTAATCTCCTTTTAAAGTATGGAAACACAGAAACTTTGGTCAAGAAGCTATTCTGTACTTCGAGAGAAATTCCCTTTAGCTAAACCAACATTTTTTGTACAATCGAAATTATGAAATACACCAGAATATAGATTTTAATTTTTCTTGAGTACAACTGTCAGTAAACCCATAGAGATGATTAAAGACTGGCTTCTCTCACCCTTTCATTTGTACGGAAAAAAATGTGCCAGTCTCAGCAAGCAGATGTCCACATCACAGCAGTCATCATCACAGTTGGCTTCAAATTGTCTGTCTCACAGATGCGGTTATGAATTGAAGAAATGTGAAGTTTTACCCCTCTTGGTCTCTGTAGGTCATACCTGAGAGAATAGCAAAGGAGAGTAAAGAAACCTGTGTTGTTACTGGCAGTTTCTATTAGCAGGGTTTTGAAATCCCCTGCTTTCTGCACAAGTCCTTTAGGAATATCACGTTATTAAAACAGACACATAGCCCAAAGGATTTGGGCAGTATTGCTGTGTGATGCTTTGCTCACATCGTGCTCAGCCTAGGGTAGGGTGCATGAAGGGTTTATTGCAAGGGTGGTGGGAAAATTAATTCAGTTTTACTCCCAGCCCCCAGATCCCCCAAAGCATGGGATCACTCCAAAGGAGCGATTTTATCAGAACAGGGGCTTGATCTGAGTGCTTTTGGGGTGTGCTTTTGAATTTTTGGGGTGCTTTGTGCAAACTCTTCCACTGACTCCTCTTAGCACTTAAGTCCTACTCTTTGGATACGCCTGGGATCTTGTATCCTTTTAAGATTTGATGCAAATGAGATTTCCTGAATCCAGGCTCTCCATCCTTTCTCAGAATAACAACAATCATTCCAAGAGTAAAACTGTGGAGAAAATAAGGTGTTTAGACCAACACTTTATTGAGGCACAACTTAAAACTGGCAGGCAATGTAACTTATCAGCCACCAGCATATACAGGATGTCCGAGTGGGATGCTTTGGGGGTGGTTTTGTTCCTGGGTGGGTTGCAGATTTACTGAACAGAGCCTGTGGCTCTGTTATTAAGTGATACATCACCGTATATCATCATCATATCACCACATATCACCATCAACCATGGGTTGTGCTGTATGTGGCACACGTGTCATGGTTCTTGTGCTGTGATCTGCCACATCTGGGGGGGGGGGCTATGCAGAAGTGTCAGGAAAATGTTTATCTTTAAAGAGGACTGTGTCTTGCCTACTTAGACAGAAATTATAATACTGCCTTTTTTACATCGTTAATTTCCATGGCAACAAAAATAATCTCATAAATATGGGATTATTGCTTCAGGATCAAAGAGGGGGGAGAACCCAGGCTGTGAAAGAGAAAGTTCTTTATTTAAATATCCTAGCAGCAAAAGGAGCAACAAAATGACTCTTGAGATCTGAGCATGTTTTCTTTTTATTTCTTGTTCACTCACAAAGCCCTGCAAAACACAACTTTAAATATCAAGCAAATAAAAGCAAAAATGTTCTGCTCAGTCTTACTGTATTAGTTTGTCAGCATTGCTCCTTGCTTCCAAGTGCTCAGCAGATGATGAAATATTGCAGTTGGGGCAGTAAAGTGTATTTTTAATAACACCCTCTTCCTCCTAGTGGTGTCCTGGCAGGAATTGGCTGGAGGATTAGAGCCCAAAAGAGAAAGTGATGCTGCCCACATCGCGAGCCAGAGTGACTCATCTCCCACTGCTCTTAATGGGGATTCCAGTGCACGTATTTTGTCTCAGCAGACTGGTTTTGGAGTGCAGCAAAAAATACAGGGGCTTGTTGAAGAATCTCGATGGAGCCCACTGCAGTTTTCCCTACGAGAAGATTGCTTCAAGCATCTCTGCGTCCTCCGCTCCTTTTCATCACATATCATTTGGAAGCTACTTGTCTCCTGCATACCTATTTACATATCATAAAGTTATGGAGGAAACGTAGGTTTACAGAAGGCACTTGCCAGCTGCCATTTTTCCTAAAAGAAAAGCTGCAATTTAATATTAACCTAGCAATTAAGCAAAAATTTACACTAACATGCTGCTTTCTTGCATAAAAATCCCTCTGAACAACTCTGAAAATTCTCTGTGTGAAAGGTAATAGAATAATTCCTGGCATCCTTGATTTGGAAAAGCCATTTTCTGGCATGATTGATATTTCCTTTGTGTTAGCATGGGAGGCCATAGAAAGAGGAGTAATCTCTCTAATGGGTGTACTCCACACTGGTGCCTGGGGTCCATGATACATTTGTCAGGCTTTAATTAAAGTGCTGGAGTTGAATTTCCACAGTAATTAACTTTTATTTGCAGTTATACCATGTCTCTCATTTTTGACACTGACACTTTCCTGTTAGAGATAGGAGCAGCAATTGGCACCAAAAATAAAGAACGTAGAAATGAGGAACAATTTAAGAAATGGCACTGAATTTTCTATGGATTCTGAAAGGAGGCAAAAATACATCTTCTGCCAAAGCAGTTTTGTTGTTAGCTACCTAATATGTTTCCTCTCGTGCATAAACAGACATCCCATTACCTTGGCTACCCTTCCTTATCCAATGCCCACTGGTAAACAAGCGACTTTAGTTCAGCTGTCAGCACATGCCCAGGATCCAAGTTACAACAGGTCTTTCTCATTGTCTTGTAGAAATGTTGGTTGTCTTTTGGCAAATGCTGACTTTTAGGCATGAACAATGCACTTGTTGGGGAGGCTGTTCAGATATTATCCCTTAACTGAGACTTCTGGTTCAGTTATGGGTAGGATATTTAAAAGTAAGCATCACAGGGGACGACATCCTATTGTCAGCAGTGGTTTTGGATTGCAAGAATCTCAGCCTCATTGCATGTACAAATTGCTTTTATTAAGAGGAGTTAGTTATGTAAGTCTAGTCTTTAGGTACAGCTCTTACAATATCTTTTCAATTCACTTTTATTTCATGTAATTTTTCTACTTGGATTTCACTCATACTCTGAAGCACTGTTACGTAAGAACACAAATAACAAAACCACAGATCATTGTTACTCTTTTTATTTGGATTGGACTTAACATAACAGCTTTCCCATGGCCAGAGGAACACAGTCCGTGAATCCAGTCCCCTTCCATCTCAGCTGCTGCTCACTGACCTTTCATAGACCCATTGAGCTCCAGTTTAAGGTTTTTTTATTCCACTTCTGCAGGCTGAAATCTCTGCTGATTAGTGACTGCCTTCTGATTTCCACAATGAATATGTTTACAGCCAGTTCACACCATGCCCTCACCTGTGCCGACAAACATACCCCTGTGTTCCCAGATGAGATAGGTGAGAGCATCCTTGCACTCTGCTATAGCTGAGTTAGACTGAGCAAAAATTAATTTCCTAGGCATCTGAACATTGTCTTGTGTCACTCTCACAATAATCCTGGTGCCTTTCAAAGAGGAGCAGACTGCTTGCTCGTTTCCTCAGACCTGTTGGTGTAGTCCAGTCTTAGGGTTTGCTTTCTATAATTCACAGCTGTATCTCATTCCTCAAATACTCAAAGCTTATTCTCTGTTTCTAAACTACAGATGTGGACTTGCTGATATAGCTTTGAAACAGGCAATAGGATGATGCTACCAATAAAGATACAGCTAAGAATAGCACCACTTCTGAAATAAAGCACTGGAGATAATTAAGTAGAACAGTGTAGTAAATCAGCGTGGCACTAAAGGGCATGACAAAGACCATGAAAAAGAAAGGTAATAAATTCCACGGTGAGAAATGCTAATTGATCATTGTTTGCAATTTCAAGCAGTGTCTCCAGATTTCATTTTAATATTTCTTGTGGACTGAAAAGCAAGTGCAATGCTGAACTGCCTATGATAAAATAGAAGCGTGGGCACTAGGAAGAGATGTGGTCTATTCAAGCACAAATTTCCTGTTAAAATATTCAGTCTGTAAATATATTTCTAAATCTTTTACCTATCTAATTTATAAAGTGCCAGGGGTTGCTTTCTCCAGTTCTCTTGGAAGACTGTTCCATAACAGAATGTGTCTGGGTACCATGAAATCTTTGTGATACTCTCCCTATATTTTTATCTTTCTTAATTTGTCTTGTTTATCCTACTTCTACTATCTCTATACTTCATATGCTTTTACAGTATTTATCCACTGTCTATTAAAATTGTTCCTTGATGATAATCTTAGCAGCTGCTTCATCACATTTAGTTTCAAACTTACTGTAGTACCAGTAGCTCTTGGGTAATACTGGTCTTAGTCCGAGTAGCATGTTTTATCTACAATCACTCTAGACAGATCATAGGGAGGAATCTAATCCGTTCCACTGTAACACCTGCTTTGAGAAGACAGTCAGAGACTACAGAACCCTTGGTTTGAATTCTGACCCTACTCAAATCTCCAGATCTGATTTGGGGTTGACCAGTTGGGCTGAAATGTATTTCATTAGGTCTTTGTCTAAACGAGGCCTGTTCATGTAGAGCAAGGCACCTAGAGCTCCATTTAATGGTCGTGCTGGGATGGGCACCTGCAGATAGCAAGCCAGCCTATTTTAAGACAGGGCTTCATCCCATCTGTGTTAAGACAGGATCAGTTCTCACCCAGGATGCCCTGTCTTTTGATTAAAAAAGAGCTTATGTAACAAGCTCAAATGAGATTCCAAATTTTTATATAGCTAAACTAAGGGGAGATAAGCCTTGCCTCAACTGCACTGCTAAGCTGGATAATAATTCCTCCAGACACCCTGGTGTTCTGTGAAGCAAGAATTAGTGTACTTGGTTCCTGCATTAACAGAGAGGAAATCCATTGTTGAAGTAAAAAATATTTGCAGCTTTGCTTAAAAACTTTTGTGTGATGTGCTGTATTGCATGCTGTTACTGTTGATCTTTTATGTTATTATTTCATTTCCAGTATTTCCTTCTTCATTTGTGGAGCATTTCATGACATAAATGCACAATCCTTTTCTTCCAGGATCTTTTTCCACACAGATCTATTACTTCATGTTTTACAGAGAGATCTCCTTTACCAGGAGTAGGAACTCCTGCCTATTGATGGCCTTTTGCAGACCCACCTGGGTTCACTTGCTTCTGACCGCCCCCAAACCACAACCTTGTACAGGAAACCATGTAGTAGTCTTAGCTATGCTTGATCCAATAAGCTCTGATGAAAAAAAGATTTATTCCCTGTAGCATGGCATCACACTGTGTGGCTTTTGCCTTCAGCTGACTCTCATCTTTGGCGGAACATTTGCCCTTATCTGCAAAAGACCGCGTAGATGTAACACAGATGTTTAGAGTGTCTGTTGTGCCTGGAATTGCAGGCTCTTGGCTCCTTGCAGAGATGCTTCTTTATTCACAGATGCTATGTAGGAACACCAGTTTCTGCAGTTCCCAAACCTTTAAGCTGTTTGAAGCCTTGCCATGCACGTGGTGAAACTGGGACTCCGCATCCGTTTGGGATTCTCTTTTGGTGCAAGTGCAAGGTCAGAGCGTGCTGTGCTGTTGACTGGAATCATGTCACCAAACACACAGGCTTTGGAGGCACCTGCCAGTCATCTCCAGCAGCTGTCTTTCCTTGCTCTTTCTGTAGACCAGCTCTTGCCCTCTCAAAAGACCTGCAATTAGCTCAGCTACTTTGCATCCAGGGCCTGTGCTTCATATCCCTGACAAAATGTGCATGATTTTTGAAGAGATCATCTCAGTTTAATGTTGTCCAGAGGTCTCAGAACATTAATGGTTGTGGATATTTCTCCGAGTCAAGACACAAGAGGGAGGAAATAACTACCTGAGTTCCAAAGCTGTGTGTGCTGGTTTATTCTTTTCACCCAAATTATAGGTTAGAGTCAGTCTGTTCCTCTCAGTTTCTCCTGCTAGAACTGTTGTGCCTCAAATGAATAATTCAGGGGTCATTAGGCAGAGAGTGTCAGAGAAACTGGCGCTGTCGCCTACGGGACTGGGCACTCACGTTACATGCAGGGGACTTGGGCTCAAGCCCTTGCTGTTTTGATGTGTTAATTATTTACACAAAATGGAATAGCTGTAGCAGGGCACTGAAGGAAGTCATAGGTTAGAGTGCTTAGCAGAGTGATGGTTAGAGAATTTATCTGGCTTGTGGATAACTAGCTATCCCAGCTGTACAACTTAACCACCAAACCGCAGGGTGCATCCTTATTTTTCTGAGAAAAAAGTTGAAAGTCTGTTTTCTCATCCAAGAAGGGTGGGAAAATGTCTGAGACCTTAAAAAAATGGGATGGGAAGCATACCTTACTGGTGAAGCTGAAACACTCTCAGTCATATGCACCAGCAGAAAGTGTCAGCATCGCACATCACACTTCCAGTTCGCATCTCTGCAAATGAGTCACCAAAGAATGTGGCAACACTGCATCAACTCTGCTGTCTCTGCAGTACTCCAGACCTGTGAGCTGAGGCAGTAAAAACCAAGCCAAAAAAATTTAACTCCTGTTTAGATAAGTCTTCAGAATACATAAGTAGTTGAAGCTGGAATAAGAAATCACCTAACTCCTTGAATCTGCAGTTTGTGGCTAATGCCATTCCAAAGTCTAAATACAAGGAGCCTATATATAGTCTAAGTTCACAAATACGCATCGTCCTCCTACTGCCGTATTAATACTATTCACATGGTCGGCTTTCTTTAGGAGAAGTAAGGTGTCAGAAAAATCTCGCAAACCCTAGGTAAGATAAATCTGAAAACATGGGCCTCGTTCACGATAGGATGGACTGATAGAGTGATGGAGATGTAAGGAATGGGGGCTTGCAGAATGCTGCTACTGTGTGCGAGGTCACTTGGGCAGTCTGAAGATAAAGATACGGCCTTTTTTTTTTCCCAAATTCATGATGAGAAGGACTATTCAGGGTTGTGTTTGTGTCACGGATAATGCAGAGGTAGCATATTTTCAGTGGAATGTGCAGAGAACTGGGCTGTACGGATAAGTTATTAGGGAGCAGCAGCACGAGATTTTCTTTCTAAATGAATTATAAAACATTTGCAATGTCCTCGGAATGCCTACTATTAACTTTTACCAACAACAAACCACCAGATTCAGTGGACTGCTCCTTTTTGTGACTGTGCCTGCCTTATAGACCCGGTTGGTTGTGACCATTGAGACAAATCCCTCTGTTCTTTGGTGCGAGATGTTCTGTTTTCTCATGAAAACTTAGATAATTTATAGAAAGTCGCTTTCTCTCCCAGCCCAAACAAACAACAGTGGAATTGCTCTTCATTTGTATCATTGCCTGTTCACTTCAGCATTTTGGTGAAAAGCAAGGAAAAGACTTTTGTTGTGCTGTGTCACAGTAGGTTCAGTTGTAGTCCTACCTGGTGGGTACAGACGCATCTACTTCTCCTTCTTCAGAAATGCCTTGCAGGGCTTTGAGACTTGAAATGGGCTATTATCTATCAAATAACAGATGTCTTCACAGATTAGCCTCTCTGAGTAAAAACACGATCACACCAAACAAAAGCTGATGATTAGCTAGTTGAATAACAATAGGCGAACTCCAATGCAGATGTACGGGAAACAAGGAAAGGATCATAAGCTTATATCTCTATTTTTCTGAGTTCATTATATACATTCATTTTTACAATAAAGTCTTAATGTTAAAGTTGCAATTATGCAGCTTTCTGTTTCTGAGCTTCTAACTTGTGATTTTTTCAAATTAAAATAATGTATTAATGTTTCCTCCAATTACATGCTAATAAAAGACTTAATTCAGTTTGCATACAATTAATGCATTTGTTGCAAAAGTATTCTATAAGTTATTGAGCGTATTTCAGTTAATTTCTTTAAATATTTTTTCAGTTAAAGGTTTGCATTCACATCTTTCAATATAAAGAAGTCTTCAGTGATACCTTCTCTAAATTGTAACACACCTCTGCATATTTGGTACTGACAAAAGCATAAGTTTCGCTTGCATGATTTGGAGGGAATTATATGAAGAATCAGACACAGCTCCCTACAGGACATCCCCTATTTGATGGTTTGCTTCTATGAAAACATTCAAATTCCTGATGTTATTTGGTGGATCAGTCTTCCTGAATGCAGAACAGTATAGAGAAGGACTATGCTGACCTTCAGTCTGGTAAACATTGCCAGATGCTTCTCTCAGTAAAGCCCTTTTGGTATCATTCAAAGTGCAATTTTCCAATCCAGAAAATTTCTGTTGCAGTTTCTGTATATTTTTTTTTTTTTCATTTCAGTAGAAGTAGTTTCTGAAAGAATAAAGATCCAGAGAAAATATCATATTTCATGAAGTTACAGTATCTTCCAATATTTTGTGGGCCTTCCTTATCACAGATCAGGAAATTCGTCAGGAAGAGAGACGGATGCAGGACAAAAACTAGAGGGACTTAATGAGGGCAGTCAAGGTTAAAGGTTTTTGCATTTCAGTGGAATTTTCCCAGATCAGTCTGCATTCTGGTCCAGGAAGTCCTTGTTCACATACAATTTATTTATTGTATAAGTTTTGCAGCTCAGCTCTCCTAGGATTTTGTCAGCAGACCAGGGATGCGAAGGTTGTGACCAGGATCCAGGTGGTTGACTCAGGTAGAGAAATGAGAGAAAGGGCAGGGCTGGGATCCGGTTCGTGTGTAGGAGAAACTGGCAGTGGGGCAGAGAGATGAATATGTGGAAATAAAATAGAAAGACAGAGGCACTGAGGAGGAATGGGTGGGAGTGGGAAGAAAGGATGGTGACACTACACAGAAGAAAGGGAGGCTGGCAGGGCTTGGGCAGAAGAGATCAGACTTGTGGTAAGGCAAGGTCAGGGGAGGAGCCTGTCATCATTAGACTTAATCTCCCCTAGCACTTGAAACAGAAAACAGGATTTCCACAGCTGAGTGTTCCTCAGTCCCCTCCCTCTCCTTTGCACCTGTCCCACATAAAGGACAGCACCTCAAGTTCTTGTGGCTGGTCCTCGCCCTGTTCGCTCAAGATTCAGAAGTCTGGGCCAAGGAGCTAAGCCCCCAGTTCTCTAGAGGATCACATGGCCGTCCATGCAGTTGTTGATACTGTTCCTGAGTTGGAGTCTTTTTTTTTTTTTTTCATTTTCTTTCTTTAAAACTGTGAAAGCTACACTGAAAAGCCCCTTAAGGGTACAAAGCAAAACTGTCTTAAATGAGGGAAGATTTCAGTCAACACTGCTCAGATGAATCAATATTTTATTTTATCTTAGTAGTTCATTATGTCACCCCTTCCTCCCATAACTGTACATCATTCACATCCAGATTTGAAGCCAGAGTTATTAATTTCCTGGGGAGCACTTCCGCAGCTCTCATTATTGCAGCATCTGAGTACTTTGCAAACATTAATGAATTTATCTTCACAATGTACCGGTAAGGTGAAATGGCGTTATACACCAGGGAAAATGAGGCACAGAAACATAATGTTAAGAAGGGACATTTAATTTAGATGCCCAACTTGAGATGTTTGTGCCCCAGTTTCACAGAAATAGTGTTTGATTGCACTTCTTTGTTCTGGAGTCGGCTTTCGCTGACTCCCTCACAGCAGGAATTGCTCCACACTTGCACAGATGAGAGTGCAGGTGTTTTGTGCTCTGCTCTTAGCAAACAAGGAAGATTCAATTAATGACCACCAGCACAGAGTTTGGTGTTTGTGTCTTTTTGGCATTGCACGCTGAGGTAGGGAATCCTGTTCCCCAGGGCAGCTTTTAGCTGCCTGAAGCACAACAGCGTTTGCTCTCCAAGCCATTATCTCTCTCTCTTTGGGCTGTCCATCTCCACTAATGGCGAGGCAGAGATGCAGCAAACAGCAGGTTCCTTCTTGGCGTGACCTTGACTCATTGAAAGGACGTTCTTACACGTAATGAGGCTGGATTACTGTGGACAAATAAAAAAACAAGTGTGCAAGTTTATTATTTAGACTGGCCACATGTGTACAGACAGGAGCCAGTGCCAACTTGTGCTCTGCAGGGATGGATATACCAAAAGGGCTCTCACTGCTTCTTATTGATTCCTGTCTTCTCTAGCTGCCATGGCAATGGTAACACTGGTGCTGGGGCTCCTGAAGCAAGCGAAGGTGCAGTTTTGTTTGAAAAGGATTCTTCATTGCATCCCTGGGCTGCCACATGGCTCAGTTGTGGGAGCTGCTGTGGGGTGCGGGTGGATCCGTGCTGTACAACAGACTCGCGGCTGGGCACCTCCCGTCTTCCATTCCTGCAGGGATGAACTCACAGCTCAGAATTTAATTGCACCCAAAAGAGGCAGCTCATTTCCCCCAGCTTTTTTACAGTCTACAGAAACAAAGTGAAGGTGAAGTGAGGTATGGCATGGAAAAGGCAGTCTTTCCCTGGGAGAATTTTCTTTAGGAGGAAAACAGAGGGGAAGGAAGATAAAGGCCATTCTTCCTCATTCTCCCTGATCAGTTCATTTTCATATTCAAAGTCCAGCTTAATCACATCATATTCTGACAAAGTAAGTCACTGGAATTACTCTGGGTTGACCTTTGGCAGCTGAGAACATGGCTTAGCCCATCTTAGTTATGATGTAGGAAAAGAATATCTAACACGCCTGAAACTGTCCTCATTACATTTAGTTGAGGTGAATCATTCAGCCAGATGTTTATTTATTAAATCCATCTATCAAATGTGCAGTCACAGGGATTCTTATTCTTCTCCTGCCCGTGCTGTTTCTTACCTCTATTAGAAAAACAAAACAAAACAAAACATCCTTCTTAAAACAGTGGTCTTCTCTTGGACTGCTTTACAAATCCTGGGCCAGATGCTGGGGTCTCTATTGAAGCAAAGCTCCCCTTGGGGTGAGTGGATTTTGCCTGAGGGAGAACATCTCATTTCTGGACAGTAAATGAGAGTTTACAGTAAGCTATTAAAATAAATTGTGCATCTGAACATAATCTTACTTGACAGCATGACATGATTTCAGATGCTGCTGTTTGAGATTTCCCATATTCTTTTATATGCATTTCCTTCTGGCTTACCTGCATGTCTGTCTATGCCAGTGTTCAACCTAGTGAAGGAGGGAGAATGAGCTTTTCAGCCAATAGCGGTCTTACTAGCTGCGTAAAGCTGTGGGGGAGAAAATAAGACACAGCCATCAGCGTGCTAAATCCTCTTTAAAGCTCCAGAGCTGTCATGTAGAGCTAAATCTCAGACAGCGCCATTATCAGTGCCAGGTTAGCAGTGGAAGCTCCCCTATCTCTCCTTCTCTTTCCTTCACTCCCCCTGCCTCCAAAGCCACTGAAGTTAATTCATCATGTTGACACAGAGCAGGGCATTATTATTCAGAGTTGCATAAAAAGTGAATTTACATTGAGCAAAACCAATAAGCCTCACCGCTCTGACATTTAGTTTTCTTGGAAACTCTTCCTATTGAACCAGGCAGGACTACATACCTTCTCAAATGAAATGCACCACAATAACCTTGCCTAGACAAGAATGAATAACCTGGAAATTACCAAGCGCCTATTTCCTGCCGCCTCCCTCCAAACCTAAATTTTTATGGGGCTATATTTCTGTTTGTTGCCCTGTCCAATTTTCATTTTATTCTCCCCTGCTGCGTCAAAATGGTGTGCAAAATATTCTTATATAAAAGGGGTTGCTATTGATGTCTGGGTCACTGATTGGTAGTCCCCTGTTCTTTCTGAGGCCACTTCTTCCTTTGACATCAAACCCTGGGGCTGAAAGTTGAGGATAAATAAATGGTGTCCCTTGAACTACACACAGTCATAATAAACTCTGAGATGAAATGTCAAGTCTAAGCTAGTGTACTCTTCTACTTTCTGGTGTATGCTGATCAGCCCTCCAAAGCAGAGCAGTCATATTTCAGAGCTCACTTTATCTGCCTTCTCTTCTTACCATATTGAATGTCTGATTATAGGAGAGGTAGTAAATAGCTCTCTTAAAAGGAGGTTTAACCAGGCAGACGTAGGTCAAGACATCAACTTACTTTCCATGGCGTATAACTGTGTGCATGCATTTATGCATCCATCCATCCCAATCTGCCAAGGATATCTCTGTTCTTAGAGCATGAGTTATTATAATTTCATACAAGAAGCTACTTCAGGCAGATTTGAAGTGATAGAGATTATTCCAAGATTAATGTATGGTCTAAAATAGCTGCTCATAGGAAACTAGCAAACATTTCTGTTGGCATTGCCCCAGAACTAACACTAGGTCATGGGTTAAAAGAATCTGGCAAAACACACACAGAGATCTTCAAAAATGCACCTTTCATGTTTGTTTATTGTACTGATATTTTTACTAAAGTATCATTACAGACTGTGTTGTTTTTGTTAGGAATTTATGCCCTATGTTATTTAACCAACAGTACATGTTACTGTTAAACATATTATTGCACTTTTGAGGCTGGATTGTTAAGAATTCAAAAGGCAGTTATGCTTTCCTACCATTTTTTTTCCAAATGTAATAAAATGTTTCTTTCAATCTTAGGTACTTGTATATGTCTATTATAACCTGTCATTGTGAAATTAGATCCTTATGCCATACTTACACATTATGATTAGAACTGGTTCAAAACATTCCATCCAAAACTGAGATGGAAATATTATTTTTAAACATATATTTTGATTGGAAATTTAATATGATTTTCTTTTCACTGGAAAAAAAAAAGAGAGAGAGAGAGAGAGAAAATGCCATGTATGTGTTTATTCATTTTTTCCTTTCCTTTTTTTGTTTTCCCTTGTCACTGGAGAGGCACGCAAGTATAAATAAGGGAATAAGGAAAGAAGCAGAAAACAGTCATCATCTGCCATCTACATACAAATCCAAACATAAACGTACAATTCAAAATTAAAATTGCAATAATGAATATGTTACTTTTTACTAAAACTTCTGGCAGCTGAGGTGTTTATATTCTCCTTAACTGCGTGATCGTGTCTGATACAATAGAATGGGCCACATCTAGCATCTGCTGGTAGGGCTCTAGGTCCCGAGTCAAAGATCTGGTTCCTTACCCAACTTCAGTTTGCAAAAAGACACTGTTTTTGTGGACTGGATTCAGCAGCTGATGGAGTCAGAAAGAGTATTGTGTTGGTATTCCTCACTGGTGATTATTTCCTCTGTGCTTTATAGACATAGATTAGCCGAGAAGTTTGGAGACAAAGCAGAATGTGTGAGCCTGGGGACAGCCTCACCTATACTTATCCTACATCAGGTCAGTTGAAATTCCCCTAGAGATGGGCCAAAACTTATTTAGTCTATCTTGACCTTTTTCCTCTTCTCTATCTCACCCCCTCAATCTTTACAGTGTATTGGTGCATGCTGGTGAAAGGAACCCTGTTTACAATTGAAGCTTTCAAAGCCAAAGCCCAGTTCATGAGATTTTTGTAAAAAACAATTATAGGTCCTCTCCTGCTTTTGCTTACATCTTCTGTTCACTGTAAATCAGGTAGGAGTGATGCAGAATAATGAGCCTCCTTTGTGGTGATTTGTTAAGGGTTATTTGTTTAGCTGGATAATTGTGTTGCTTGCTAGAGGGAAGGTTGATCATGCAGTTAAAATGTTAGACTGAGCTGTTTCCATCTCTACTATAGATTTTCTTTAAAGTCATCTAGGGCCAGTGTAAGACCAGTGTTTTCAGTGCTACAATACAGGTGGTTTTGGTAGCAAGGCACCTGCTTACATCTTTAAATGCTTAAGCATCTTTCTGAAAGTGCTATTTTGGCCTAGATTTCAGACGTGCAGAGCCTGCATACTTCTCTTTGTTTACAGTTGATTTCCATTCCTGAACATTTAAGCCAATCAGCCAATCTCTGGAATACAGTACTATACTATAAAAGAGAGAAAACACCTCTTTTGCATGCTTTTCCCTTTCTCTACTTGAAATATTTGTGTTTAATCAAGCAGAATAATGTGGGAAGCCTGATTTCAGCAGCTTCACAAAGGTACACCCTTCTCCTAATCTTCAGTGCTTATTACAGTGCAGGCAGAGCTATTGGCTTGCTTATTCCTTACATTAAGTCTTTTTTCTTGTGTATCCTACACCATAGGAACAAGGGACCAGTTTAACACAGCTATAGAGGAGTTAACCCCATAAACCTTGAGATCCCTACAGCTGGAGAGAGCACTTGGTGGGACCCTTTTGTACAGCTGTTGGCATCCTCATTTTCAGTGTCACCAGCTGAAATTAAAGGTGGATCTTCTGCCCTCTGAAAGTCACATGAGAGAAACAGCCCTGTGTAAGGGATGGAGCTCCTCATTCCAGCACAAGCATTTAAAGCAGTTCATGGGAGCCAGGCTATAGAGGAGCCTGCTACCTACAGAGAGAGTTTAGATGAGTAAATTAGATGTTAACATCCACATTGTGGACACCCTGGGACAGGTGAGATACTGTAGAAGATCCTCCTGGGAAAGCACACCATCAAAAGTGGTATGTGGAAATGGAGCTGGTTTCTGTGTTTGTTACCTGCTGCGATTGACAAAGAAAATACAGCTTCTTTCCTTCCTTATTTTCCCAGAAGTTACAGAGATATGTAAAACAGTTGCAGGGGGCATCTTAGGAGATGATAGACCGGGGTAGCCTTATGTGCCAAGAAAGTCTTCTAGCAGTAGAGCTTGCAATGATTATAAAGTTTTCATGTCAAAGAGCAGACAGTTTACACTGCAGAGTGCTTCCTAGGCACAGTACTGCAAAGTGAAATTTTTGTCATGAACTTGAAATTATTTCAAAGTATGTATTGTTTTGGGTCCCGTAAGATCCATAAAGAAAGAACTGAGAACTTACACTGCTTAGACTTAAATCTATTATATTTCATTAGGGGAAAAAAAATGGCTTTCCAAGAGGACAGTGGGATGGTGAAAGGTTCTTTTCACTAAGGACTATTTTGGTCCAACTTTCTTGACCCAGTTGTTTCACTTTTTTTAAGTTGCAACATGAAAGATGCTCCTTCCCCAAACTGAGAGTAGTTGGGCTCTTTTCCTTCAAACAGTTAGCAAAAATAGCATGTTTCAAGCTGTGCCATAAAATTTCAGCATCAAAGTTCCATCTGGCCATTGGTAACTGCAAAGAAAGAACTATAAGGGAAATATTTATGTAGCTAGACCTTGACATATCATTATTAGTTTTCCAGTGGAAATAAATTCACAAAGTCTATCCTTGCATGTGTGTTATTTCTTGAAAGAGGCTTGAATGGTTCATTTATGTGTCCTGTGCCTTGTTTTACTGTCAGATAATAGAGATTTTCATGTAATTGAAGTGGCAGAAGTCACTTCCTCCACCTGGAAAATAAAACTGTGGTACTACGGCTGGAAAAAAAATTGCCTTCGTAAGCAACAGAAGACAAATGGGCACCCAGAAAGCCTTTTGTAGTAAAACATTTGTTGTAAAATTAGAGTATCTAATGGCAATCTGTAGTTCCTTAAAATGACTACAGTGTCGCAATCTAGTGTTAGGCTGTTGCAGAAAATTGACAGTGCCCTGTGGGACTGTGTCTTTCAACCTTGATGCATAACTTGGTAACAGTTAACAGATGGTTAATTTGTTTGGAACTAATTGACAATAGTGGAAAAGTAGATTTTAAGTATGGTATAACTGCAGCAAAATGGTATCTAGCTAACAAGTAGTGTAACTTATGGTGTAGGAGGAAATGGAACAAAAGAACTTCTACTTTATAAATGCTACTGGATCTGCATTCTACCATAGGAAAGTTACAAAATTCATACATTGGTCTTCTCTCCACTCCTAATGTGTATTAATGACCAAATTCCAATGATCCTTGTAGCTGCTAAGTCAATTTGATCCTTATAAATATGTTAGCTTCTTCTCAGAGCTCCACAGAGATGAATGATGGAAAGGAGAGGCTTACTCTTAGTTCCTCATTCTCCAAGTGGATGGACAGACACACAGCATCATGTCTGAGTGCCCATGGGAGCAAGAAGCAACCAGAAGAACTGAGGATCATACTTATCTCACACTGGAGTTGCTTTTAGAATTGTTTGCTAACAGCAGATAAGAGCAGAGTAAGAAATAAAGTCCCTTGCACAACTTACGGAGTGTAAAGGACATTGAGTAGCTAATGTTTTGTAGTTCTTCTGATCACCATCTCTGGGCCTTCCTGGTTATAATCAGCTCAGAGAGTAACCTTGTCTGTCACAGCTGTTCCAAAAAGGTCACGGGGCTCAAGCTTGCTGGAGGGCAAGCACACATCAAAGCCAGGAAAATCGCACATGAAATGACCTTTCATTTACACTCTGGTATTCTTCCTCTCAGTTTTTCCTACCCTTTCAACGCTTGCCCATGGCTTTTCCAGTGATGGTTCATAATGTTACCACAGATGCCAAGGCATTAGACGGCCCCAGGCAACAGCAAGGCTACCTGGCCTTTTCAGACTAACTTCTTCCCCTAGCCATGGCCACCAGGACATGAGGTCCTTTAATGCCAGTCCATTTTTGTGACAGCGCACACAAAGAGCGTAAGCCTTTCCTTCCTCTCCCTCTCATTGACATGCCCCAGGTTCAACATGTGGCTAAAGGAAGACGATAAGGAACAACTGAGGTAACTGGCACTGTCCTCCACTCACCATGCCAATGACAGCAGCCTGTAAGTGATCTCCTAGCCTAGGACTTCCCCACGTTCCTCTGTTCATGGAGAAGACTGTTTACAGAAAGAGTCAGGAGGAGGCCTATGGGGATGCAGTCATTTGAACTATTAGGTTAGAGAGACTGGGATTGTAAAAGTTACTGATGAGGTAGGGGAACTGGAGAAAAGGAAACAGTTTCTGCCAGGTTTTCCTGTGTATTGACATTTCTTTCTCTGTGTAAGTTTCTTGGTTTGTGTTTAGGCCTGCAGTAATGGGAAGGTTCAAACACCAAAACTAGAATATCCACAACCAGGCTGAGGCCCAGCGGAAATTATAGATGCCCTGCAAAGTAAAGAGAGGCTTTCATGTTGTCTGTTGTATTCTTTCTTTCTTTCTTTTTCTTTCTTTCTTTTTCTTTCTTTCTTTCTTTCTTTCTTTCTTTCTTTCTTTCTTTCTTTCTTTCTTTCTTTCTTTCTTTCTTTCTTTCTTTCTTTCTTTCTTTCTTTCTTTCTTTCTTTCTTTCTTTCTTTCCCAGGTGGTGTTTGATTATCTGCTTGTTGACAGCAGTGTTTGTAAGTCTCTGTCACGTAGGGTACAAGTCTTTTCCATGTAGAAAAGCACAATAGTATGTAGTTCAGCTTCTACCTGACTACTCCTGATGCTCATATGACAGGTCAACACAATGCTAACAAGACTGGTTCTGCTTAGTTGTGGTATCCTGGGGGCAGACCCTGCTCTTTGGAGACCTTAAGAAAGCAAAAGGTGTGCACTTCTGAGGATAATTGTGAAAGTAGATGTGAATTGTTCTTTCTTGGCTCTGCAAAGAGGAATCCATTCCAAAGAGCGCTTCAAGATCTAAGTATAAAGGGGGCATAAATATCAAAGTTGCTGCACTCAGGATGTTATGAAGAAAGATGGTAACTATGGTTTGCCTGTTCCAAGCAGTGGGAAATAAATCACAGTGGAAAATGTGGCACATGCTGAACAAGAACACAGAATTCTTGCTTGAAGGAATCTTAGTGCAGCAAGTTAATCATCTTTTTATTAGCATGCCCCAAAGGTTTCAGGGACATAAATTTTGCAAAATAACAGCTGGATTGTGGAAGTAGGCCATTGAATTAAGAAACAAATCACACAAACATGAAAACACAAAGCTACACTTGAGCCTTGTGTAGCCAAAAACAGTACACTTGCTTCCTGTTATGAGACACCCTTGAATACTTCCAGAGTGGCTAACCTGTGGGAAATGGGGTGAAAACCTTGGTGGTGGAATTAAAGCTGTGTGAAGCTGGCCTGAGCCAGTATTGAGTGAGAACCTGTGCCTTTTCCCATTGGCCACGAAAGCCCACCTCATGGTCAGGACCACAGGCTTTGATAAGCAATTCTGAATTCAACGTATGATGCAACAAGAACAGTCCAACCAGGAAGAGAGGTGGGAAAATAGAAGGTCTTGCCTTTTTGCTGGGAGACGTCTGGTTGCTGTTGAAACTACCTTTTGCAAGAGGCATTTCCCTCATGGGGAAATCACACCTCCATGAGTTTTAAGTTAGGAGCCTCTGCTATTGCTTTCTTACAAGGCATTTGTGGAGCCCTAAAAAACAGGACAACACTAAAAGGGTCAAGGCTGACTTTTCCTTGATTGTGGATTTACCAATGATAATTGGAGATGGAGGTACTTCTGGGTCTGTCTTGTTTTCCTCTTTCACGTTCTGCAAAACCAGGAATAGTATAGCTGAGACGACAGACAGAAATAAAATAATAAAGTTTTTGTGCTTCATGGGTTACAACTGGTATGTCTTTCACCTATCTCCTCTTTCCATCACCTTTTTTTCATCTTCTTTGTTTCAGTCTGCTGGTTTCTGTGTGACAGACTCAAAAGGCAAAAAAGCTTGTCCATTGACTGTTAGGTTTGTCTCAACACTCATCTTCTGTTCTCCTCCATTTCTTCTTTAATTTAAGGCACCACTGGTATTTTTTTTTCTCATCAGACATAATGAATGGCTGGGAGCTGTCAGCTCTTTTGGACTCCTTTGTCTTCTATTCATCATTATGTCTTCATTGTCCTCTTTAATTTATCTGAGACGTTGAAGGGATCACTTACTGTGAAAGACAATATTGCTAGCTGTCCGTAGGGGTTTCACATATCTATTCATCATCATGCCTAAGATAAACTATATGTGAAACATCGTGCACTAAAAAGGGCAAAATACGTAAGCTCTATTCAAACACCACATATTAGCTGGTATTTTCAAACACAGGTATCTAAGACTAGGCATGTAACACCCTTTGTGGATACAAATTTCCACCAATTTTACTACTGAAGATGGGTCTTTATAAATTAAAATGAGTTTGAGTGTACAGTCTTGCACTAGATTAATTACTTGGTTTCTAAATATATCAGTAGGTAAACCAACATGAATTGCAATCTAGAACAAAAAATGAAAATTTTTTAATTAGAATTTTATATCCTAGTCTTTAGAGGAGAGCCAGTGGGTCTTCAGAGTGATTGGGAATATACCCAAGTACTTAGAAACATAACTACAAATCTAGGAAATGAAGTTTGAGAATCTTTATTTTTTTTTCAATCTTAATCAAAGATCCATCATATTTGTAACACATAATTCCCTCAAATAGTCAAAATAGCTCATCAAATATTGAAGCTCAATATGTTTCAAAATGAATATTTTGGCAAAGTGTACTCCTGTGAAAACTTGGGGAAGTGTAAAAAGAGTAGAGTGAAGCTAGAATGTGCACAAAATTCATCTACTCAGAATAGATCTTAGATTTTTAAAGCTTAACACATACTTTTCAAATGCAGGTGTTTTTTTTCCTTGACCATTTTTTGTTTCTGCTCACTCTTTATGTTTTTTCTTCTTGTTAGTTACAGTTGATACAAAACAGGTGGCAATACTCTGGTTTTATATTAATCTGTGCAAGGTCAGGAGCTGGCTGTGTGTCTGCATTTTCCATCTGCATGTGCATAGCTCTGCTAATCTGTTAGTGCCTAAGACCGCTCCATTAGTTACTTCAGAAAGCATGGGTTGGTGAACCAGACCCCCCCCCCCCAGCTAACACTCAGTTTGTAACCTCTCTTGTTCATGACAGATCACAGAATCAGAATCACAGAATCACAGAATGCTTTGTGTTGGAAGGGACCATAAAGATCACCCAGTTCCAACCCCCCTGTCATGGGCAGGGACACCTCCCACCAGACCAGGTTGCCCAAAGCCCCATCCACCCTGGGCTTGATCACCTCCAGGGATGGGGCATCCACAGCTTCTGTGAACAGAGCAGCCAGTTCTGGTGCCTCACCATCCTCTGAGTAAATAATTTCTTCCTAATATCTAAATTAAATCTCCCCTCTTTTAGTTTAAAAACCATTACCTATCATTACACTCCCTGATAACGAGTTCCCCTCCAGCTTTCCTGTAGCCCCCTTTAGGTACTGGAAGGCCACTACAAGGTCTCCCCAGAGCCTTCTCTTCTCCAGGCTGAACAACCCCAACTCCTTCAGCCTGTCTTCATAGGAGAGGTGCTTCAGCCTTCTGAGAATCCTCATGGCTCTCTGGCCTCACTCCAACAGGTCCATGTCCTTCTTGTGCTTAAGGCCCCAGAACTGAATGCAGTGCTTCAAGAGGGGGCTCACAAGAGCAGAGGGAGACAATCACCTCCCTCACCCTGCTGGCCACGCTGCTTTTGATGCAGCCCAGGACACAGTTGGCTTTCTGGGTTGCAAGCACACATTGCTGGCTCATGTTGAGCTTCTCATCAACCAGCACCCCCAAGTCCTTCCCCTCAGGATTGCTCTCAATCCATTCTCTGCCCAGCCTGTATTTGTGCTTGGGATTGCCTTGGGCCAGATTCAGGACCTTGCACTTGGCCTTGTTGAACACCATGAGGTTCACAAAGGCCCACCCCTCAGGCCTACCCAGGTCCCTCTGGATGGCATCCTGTCCCTCCAGCAGATAGTAAGATTTACAGATAATAAGACATACAGGTAAATGCATTTATCAAAAAAGACCTGCAAAAGTTTTTCATAAGCTAGAGACTACAAAAAGCAGGTACTTCCGGGGGAATAAATTTTGGCTTAAGTGAGCCTTATGGCCATAAGGTAGTACTGCGATGGTTGGATACAAGCTGACACTCAGAGAGGAGGTTTTCTCTGCAGCTTTTCAGTTTAGAAAAGAGATGCTAAGTGATCCAGTGGAAGACTAAAACTGTGCATGACAAGGAAGAGGAATAATTATTAATGTTAATAATAAGACATGGCAGCTCAGATCCTGTGTTCAGCCCAGGATTGCTGGAAATTGAGTCAGATGCGGTAGGATGCAAGGATTTCTTTATACTCAGATTGATTCACATGTTGTTTTCCTCTGGTTTTGCTGCTAGATAATATTAAACACAAGGCGGTGGGCTCGCTGGAGTTTTCACCTTGGTAGATACCGTGGTTCCTCTGGTCAAACATCAGGTCACGATTCAGGCTTGTAACACGATGGTTCATCTGCCTGAACTCTGTGCAGTGTTGATAGTGTTTGCAAGCAGACCCTGTCTTTGGAAAATCGTTGCTGGTGCGATTTGGCTTCCAAACATACAAATAAATCTCAATCTATCTTATTTTACATTATCTGTCAGATAAATCCTTGCTTTGCATGTATCTCTTTTACACAGGAAATGAGATACTCAAAAATATGGATTTACTTGCACTATTTTCCACACAGTTATCACAGAATCACAGAATTTTCTAGGTTGGAAGAGACCTCAAGATCATCAAGTTAACCTTAAGTCATGCCAAGAACTTTGAAGAAATTTCAGAGGTTGTAAACTCAACGCAGTTTTGGTTTATGCAGTTTTCCTGAGTTCTTTCAGTATAATTATCTGGCCATGTAATCAAGAAGATAAATTTTCTAACTGAAGACAACAGAAAAACATTGTGAAAGTTTTCAAGTGCTAATCTTTGTTTCTTTCCCCATGTACACACTAATTCCTACATCTTAGCAAAGGGTAAACTCCCCTGAAAGTCCCATCTAAATAAATAAATATTCAACAGCATACCGTTTATTTTAAACACAAGACCAGAATTTATAAGTAAAATGCTTTTGTACACTACGGGTAGTGTTAACATGGAGATGGAAGGGAAATATGAATCAGTTGTGGTTCACAGCCCAAAATAGTGTATCGCAACACAGTTGCCAAGCACAGTGTGAACTATACAAAAAGTCTGCATTGACCATGCTTTCACTATTAAGGTGTTAATAAAAATATATGCAGAAAAGGGTAAGAACCAGATAAACCACTGACAATATAGATTCCGTATCCCCAAGGGCTCTGGCTTTAAGTGTATGTCAGACCAGAATTTTCAAACACTGAACAATCTGGAGTCATGTAAATACGATAAAAAATGGAGAATTTGAAATTGCAACCCTAAATCCATAGGCTTTTTCTATATGTCTTTGAAAAGTGCTGTAATGGACTACATGATATGCATATGATTATGCATAAAGACTTTTTTTTTTTTTTTTTTTTTACTGTGTTTGCCTTGTTGTTTGATAAACCTCAAGGAGAAAGGGAAGACCAGGAGTCCTTCAGGAAGTCTTCATGATCCAGCATCATTATGAGCCTAATTCTGATTAAAAAATAATAACTTCATTCACAGATGATTGCTTTCATTTAGAAGAAAACACCTTACAAATACTGAAAGTTCTGCGAGTTCCTCTGATGTTATAAGGTTCCTTTTTAAATGGAAAAGAAAGCATGAGAGAATCCAAATTTGTGTATACAAATTGCTGTATCCAGTAACTCAACAAAAACCAAGCATCTTTTGTTACGGAACACAGGAAGGAAAAGTGATAATCCTTACAGAGCTTCTGCATAAAATATAGTTAAATACAGCTCTGTTTTCACAAACTGGTCAGCATTTATTCAGTTCCAAAGTGTTGCTCATTGGTTTGGATTCTTTATCTTACATATTCAGGACTGCATTTTAAGTTCTGAAAGATTTTTATGAGGGCATGTTAAAGTGTCTCAGGAACATCCCAAGTAGTTTGGAAGAAGAAATCATTGAACTGAAAAAGAGGAGAGAGAACACACTGTTTAATATTCACAAGAGGATGATCTCAGTGTCCTATCTTTCAAAGTTGGTTATGAATCTCCAGCAAATGTTTTTTATAGAATGAAAAGCATAAATGCTGTGCTGTCTTTGGGTCCTCAGTGAGACATTACTCACAGTAGTGTTTGGGGATTGTGTTTACTTCTCACTTCTGATTTATGCATTTATTTGCCTCAAAATGTGAATAATTAACATCAGTGTGGCCAGGGCTGATTTTTAAAACTGTGGTGAAAAATACCTTTGACAAGTATTTGAAAATATTCTCTGAGGACTTCTGGAGTGATGCAAGAAGGGGAGACTCCAGGAGGTGGCTCCAGCTCTGTGGGGCCTGCACAACTGCCTGGCAGTGTCAGCATCCCACATTTGCTCTTCAGTGAGGACCCTTTCTCCAAACTAAGTTTTGTGAGATAACATTTTATCAAGTCATAGGCACGACACAAAAATAATTTTCAGTGTATGTGTTTTTTATACTCCTAAGAATTTTTCCCTTTTCTTGTTTGTAGCTCTACCCTTCACTGCCAAGCTGTTGGAAAGCATGGCTAAAAAGGCTAAAGCACAGTTAGGCATTTTCCTTTTGCTAATCAATACAATTTCCCTGTGAAGCTCCATCTTACTTTGTAATCAATAGGTGTAATAATAAAGCATGAATTTTGTAGTAAATCACAAATCATTTTCTTCTCTTGATTTCCTTGACAGAATCATGAATAAACTGGCAGACCAGCAGGATCACATGATACCATGAAGAGAAGCTTACAGGTCCTCTATTGCCAACTGTTTAGTAAGTAAATATATATTTTTTTCCTGTAAGAAATAAATCATTCAAATTCATAAATAAGGTAGTATTATTTATGCCAGCCACAATTGAGGAAGGCACATAACCATGTGTCTTGTGTCTTGTGTCATGGACCTGGAGGAACCATGAGGAAGTTAAATTCTCTTGTTCACTGAGATATTTGGAGATGTAATAAAGAAAGAAATTAAAGTATCAGGTGATTCCGCAGAGTCCTGTACAAGTTTGAATTCGATCTGCTGTGCCTTGAAACTGAAAACCCTCAGGAGAATGAGAATTAGAAGCAGAAGATGATGGTTGGAAGAAATAATCCAACAACCTTTTTTTAACAATGGTTTTTGTCTAATTTGCTGTGGACAAATGGGTTCCGTCTAGCATCTGGTGGGGGTCTTTCAAAAAGGTCTGAGAATGATGAGAAGGGAGCCCCAGACTCACACAGACTAAATTCTGTGTGTCACTTGCTGAGATTACTGGATTCTTTTTTTCTGAGTTTTTGCTGTCAGAAGAGTTTATGCGATATAAAAGTCCAGCAAAAAGACTTTCAAAAAGGTGAAATTTAGATTGTGCAGATAAGGGCTCTTTGTCCTATCCACAGGCATAAAGCAAGATTTTAGGTGCTAGATAGTATTGACACTGTTAAGACATTTCTGTAGACTGATATTTTTAGTGCAAACATCATAATTTGTAACTTTTTCTTCAAAATTTTGGAAGGTAAGTAAAATGAGAAGACAAAAAATAATCTAACAAGTATTTTATAGACTTTTACAAAAATCTAGTTAATGTATCTCTTTTTTACTCATTGCCATTAGGGTATAAAGCAAGATATTTCTTTATTTTACTAGACTGGCTGTTTTTGCTATTCTAATTTACAAAAAAAAAAATATCAAGAAGAGTGTCAAAGTTGGTATGTTTTATTTTGACTTGAATCACTGATGTCCTACACCTTCCTTCCTTACCTGCAACTGCAACAACTGGGTCTGTGGTGCTGCCTCTCTGATGTAGCAGGATTTTCATCTTGTCTGGATGTTATGAGTGGTTAATTGAGGGTTAGGTTTACAGAGAGAGGTGCCCTATGTATGTACTCCTATGAATCAAAAACTGGGATGTCTTGAATAAAGTGTTGGTGGATTTTGTACAACCAGTGATCAGCTGGAGAGGCAAGACAGGTAAGTAGTAGTTTCCTCCCAAACCTGGTGTACTGCTATGAGACTTGTCACACCTTAATTGAGTCCCAGCTGTGCCACTGGGCCAGTAGTGGCTACACCCTTCTGTGTATTCATTTCTACCTCTGTTCATTTTCACTGTGTTCAGCTGTGTGTCTATACAGAATCTGAGACAGTGGGACCCTCATACTTGTGAGGACTGCTTGGTTTGTGGGCTAGAAGAAGAGACTTACTCGTCTGATTTATAGACCAGTAGGAAATGTTAGCTGTATTTTTTAAGGAATCAGGCCCATATCTAAATAAGAATTTGAGAGACTAAATGTAGCATCTGACTGTTTCATGAATTTTAGATGAGTTATGTAATCAGTCTATTGCCATCCATATTCCTCTGCTGTGCTTTCCAAAAAGAGCATATTCCATCCATTTATGCTGATCAAGAATAGTATGTGAAAATGACACGAGCAGCAGCTGCTCTTTTGAATATGGTTGTAGCTGGCTTGAATCTGATCCCAGTAGTCAAGAGATAGACTTTGTAAAAATTGCAATACCACATTTGGCCCAGGACAGGGGCTCTGGGCAATGCTGCTTTACCTCTAGTCATTCATAATTTATGAATAAGTAATTAAACATGTGATAGAACTGTGAAGAAGCGCTGCTTTCAAACTGTATCTTCAAAGATTCTATTTAATCTGAAATCTCTGAGACGTTTAAAAAAGAACATAAAAAGATTAAACCAAAAATTTTGGAAGAGGTTTCTTAGTGAGAGCTCTTTGAAGTCACTAGCTAGATTGAGTTGATGAGGACCAATTAAAGCAAAACATGTGTCCACAATTTGCTGCCATTTGTTCTAGGCACATCTTTATGGATGAAGTTTGTTGCCTCTGTAATGATGAAGATGCAAATGCCTTTCCCATGAGGCTGAGCGATCTCCATTTTTTATAAAGACCTAATGTGATGATTTAAGCCCTACAGCATGAGCCACAATATGTCTGCATTTTCTGTAATAAAACATGCACATTATAATTTACCATGCATGCACTGCTCACGGAGAGGATCCAAGTTGCATATAAACTAGGGAAAATGTGGAGAAAGGTAACTGGTAAAGCCCTTGGCACACAAGCTGTGTATGAGACTTTCTTCTTCAGACATTTATTTTCCTGAAAAATGGAACGACTTTTATTTTCTGTTTACTTACAGCACCAGCGTCTGTATGAGGACCTGTCACCATAGCATCTGGAAATGAATGCCAGTCTGAGTGTTTCTTCATGCCATTATCACTTAGTGCGTTCCCAAGCATCACTCTTTCATCATTGAGGCCTGGCACGATGCCCAGTAATATCAGTAGAAAGAGTCTCCCATGTGCAGACGCACAACTCTCAGTAACAAACCGAGCAAAAATGGCAGAGAGTGGCTGTGCCTCAGAACACACGCTGTCACAAATCTTGTGTCCTCTTGCTGTGGAAGCAGCTCGCCTTCCTCCTAGCAGCCTGAGTGCATTTTGTTAAGTCTCTTGCAGTGAAGTTCATGCTGTAGAAAGGGTAAGCAGGAGCCAGTGCTCCATGTAAGTCTGACGCTCTTCTGGGGGCACACCCCTCCTTCCATAAATATTTGAGAAGCAACGTGAGTTTGTCAAATTGCTGTTCAAGAGACAGCCAGTTCTCAGTGGCTTCTGAGAGGTGCTGAGCACCATTGTCCCTAATGGCTACTGTCTCTGATAGGAACCAGCACCCACCGACTCCTGTTTCTGTTGTCGAGTAGTGGCTGTGAATAATTACGTAGCTTCACTAAGATGGTATACACCAGTGCTTGTGAGCAAGCGGGGAGGCATGGCAACAGTACAAAAAAGACGATAGCCAGAAGCAGGGAAATAACCTGTTCTGTGCCCATAGTAGATAAGGCATGAAGAAATGGATTTATAAAGCAGCAGGGAACTTGTCATTAGACAACAGGCTGAAATGCTGTTGCAGGTTAAGGCCCTGAAATGCAACAACAGAACGGTCAGCAGGATTGTACACGCTCTGCCACTGAAGCACCTAATGGAAAAAAACATCTCTCAGGGGAGACAGGGGTCATCAAGATGATTTCAAAAGCTCCCATCAAACCCTCTGATCCTGTGACCACGTAGATGTTCTGGGTACTGTGTCCTTAGCGTAAATGAGCCTGCCTGCTTTGACAGAGCTCTCTCAGTTTGCACGAGCCATGTATAATTAATCCACGTGATAGGAACATACGGCTGACGTATGCTTTAAGGTACTGGGATCACTTGATGCATGTTGGGAGAGAGTCTCTTTCAATCATTCCTGGAACTTGCAGAAAGAAAAGAAACTGCCATTTTCGTTGTTCTCTGTTAGACTGGTAGGTGATAGCTTAAGCAAAGAGAACAGTGGGGGAGTGGTTATCTAGCAAAGAGTCCATCTGTTTTTCTTAAAAATTAGAAAGGTAAACAGCCTCTGGGTATGCAGTGTTTCATGTACAAAGTGTTTTGGGATACTTACTGGGTTGCAGCCTTTGTATTTGTGAGTCACGTGGCTTGGTAACAGGCTGCCCATCAGGCAGCACACAGCAAGCAGTAAATCTACGCTTGCTTTTCCCACAGATCAGTTACAGATTGTTGCTTCAGTTTCTTAACAGAAACTTTGCCTTCTTGAAAGAAGCTGCTGCTTTCCATTTCCTTTCTGTGATCCTTTCCTGGAAAAACAGAGCTCTCTTTTAAAGAGGGCTTTAAAAGAAAACTGGCATAGCTTATAAAGAAGTTTAATTGAATATACTTTCTTATCAGATATAGGCTCCAGCGTCCTTGATGTGCCCTCTGGTGAGATTTCCGCTGCACACACACAAGAGAACATGTCCCTGCTCACTGGCTGGATAAGCACAGCTCTTTGAATCATATGGCTCTTGTTATTCTGAACCTGAGAATGTTCCCAAGAGCAGTCTGCAATATTTATTTTAAATTTGCTGGTTCCATAAACAGTCTTGTCCTTAAATACATATCGTTTGGGTAGCATTTCACACACAGAGTGCACAAACTCAATAAAGATTTTGACAGGGTGGAGGGCATATTCTGCATTGTTCTGCTAAGAGCTGATACAAATTCAGGACACAGGGACCCTCCTGAGCAACTAACATATTGTGAGAGCTCCTTCACTGTTCTTGCAGATTTGGTGAAACAGAGAAAAATATGGAGCAGGCCTGGGGCTATAGAATTTCAGGTCATGGCTTAAGTCCTTGACACTGAATTTAGAATAAAAAGCCAGCAGACAGTTAGGTTGTTATGTTTGCTCCTTCTATTGGCAGACAAGCAATTCATGCTTTCTCACATACCATTTGATAGTCTGATTATGTTCTTGGCATTAAGTACCTTCATTTATATGCTTATACTGGCACTGTTTGTGTTAGAACCCTGTAGATTTTTGAAAATTAATGAGAACACGCATAACTTCCCAGTGTTTGTATGCGTCAAGCATTCAGGCTGGTAGTGGGACATCCTAGTAACAATATCTATGACCATTATGCTAGAAAACAGAGAGATATTAAATACATTTGCATAAATGTGGTTGTTTACCCAAACTGGAAAACGCTGCAAGGGTTTGCTTTTAAAATTCCTTTCACTCTTGTTAAAGAGATTATTTGATAGATCAAAAATTAATCCATAATATTCTTTCCATCCTGTGTTGTGAATTATTTGTGTTTTGGACCTGGAGCAATCCCCATTATAACACAATGTGTCTGTCTAATCTTTTATTTTAGATCCAGTGTTGTTTGCCTCAAGCCTTGAGAGAGGTTTTAGAGGGAAACTGAATAGATGGCAGTAAAAATTTGACTTTTCCCTATTTTCTTTTTCAAAAGTCTATTCATCCATCTCTAACAGAAATGAAACTTTAGGAACAAAGACTCAGCAGCTTGTGTAATGTAATGTGTGTGTCTCTGAGACTCAGCATCAAGTTAAGTGGAGGAGGAATTGTTACTGATACACTGACAGGAGCCTAGTGACCATGAAATAGTGGTCCTGTTGACTTCAGCAGGATTGCAATTCTATTCCTGGCCTCCATGTCTCCAGCCTTGCTTTATGTTGCATTATAAACCAAAAACATCCTGCCAAACGCGTATTTCCTTCTCCAAACCCTTCTCTTCTTGCTCTTTGTGCCTAGGAGACATTGGTATGTTTCTGACAATGTAATCAAGCCCTAACCCAGCAAATGCAGTTAAATATGTAAATCGAGCTCTTAGCAAGCTCCTATGGCAGCACTAGCCATACGCTTGAATCTCTGTTGGACTGTGTTCCAATAATTAGACATACAGCAATTTTTATGGCAGCACACACACTGCTGTCTAGCGTCCATGAATAATCCAGTGCCTGTGACAGCGTTCCTGCAAGGACAGAAAAATGACTAACTGTTAGATACTTAATAAACATTGTTATCTGATATTCCCTTATGTGTGAACTGCCAGGCACATGGACACGTAGTAGTGCTATCAGTAATACAGGGATATTTATACTGCCGTGTTTAGGTTCTGGAAGTTTTATATTTTAGAAATGTCTTCGATTTTTTGCAAAGCCTTTGAACGCTTCCCCTTCCACCTACCCGTCGGCACTTTTTGTCATGGAAGTTCTAACTGAGAGGTTATGCTAGCTTTGATCACCTCTGTATGTCCATTGTAGACTGCGTAGATAATTTAGAAGAAGCACATATAAAACCAATTGTCATCCAAAGAGTATGGCCGCATGTGACGGTTATTATCCCTGTCACATCTCTAAACGGTAAATATACAAATGTCCTATCCAATTCTACAATAGATCGACAAAGAACTTGAGCTCATGTCAAAATTTAAGCACATTCAACTCAATGAAAGACTTTAAAACTCCACCTGCAACTAACACTTGCAGAAAGAGCACTGCTGAATAGCTCTACCAGGTTTCCCATTGCTGAGCTTTTCTTCTGTACAGGGATGATTTACGTGGTTCTCCAAGCTACTCTTCTCACTTGAGACCTGGCTCCTGTCATTTTCAGGGACAAAGGCAAGACTTTGGGGCTGGGTTTTCCAAATCAGCAAATGCTTAATAATTCAGTTGAGAAATCAATGAGTTCCCCTAAGTACCTAAGCAGACTAACCAGATGTTAATCTGCTTTTTATTTTAATGGCAGTGAAGTGTGAAACTCTTGCAGGTGCCTTTAAGAATTGCAGTAGGCATGTTGCTTCGATATGGAGTGCCAGGATTCTTTGGAGAATCTGATCCTCTTTCTTCTAATGTAAGGGAGCAGACTTTGTTTCAAAACTGTGTAATACCGTGCAGAGCCTGACACGTCTTCTGCTTCAGAGCTGATGAATAATAATCAGTGCCTTGCAAGAACAAGAGTTACAAAGGAAAATTTAAAAAGGGACACTGAATCAAGCACACATTTACAGTGGTAGCAAATTAGCGACAGAGCTTTTGTGTAAACTGCGTGGAAAACAGCATCACTTCTGACCAGATTAGAAGCCCTTTTTGTAGGTCCCAGGACTTGGCTGCTGCTGGAATTCCCTTGCAGCGAGCCCACAAGAATCTCTCAGTTCTTTAGCGTGAAGTTTCTAATTCTTTATGATTTGAAAAAGGCACTGCTTCTTGAAGTAAGCATCCCATGAGAAGGAGAATGATGGTTTTGCAGTATGTTTTAAAGCATTAGATATCACTCTCTCCTGTGGAGGCTACAAATTCATTGCAATATCACAGCTTCTCATTGCTGAGGGCATTGACAATTAACGTGCAGACACTACAATTAAGATGTCAGGGAGAAGAGAAAGTGAAGAGAGCAAACAATGCAAGTACCTGATAAATGGACAACGGTAAGTATATGCTTGCAAGGCAAACCACTTATGTTTGTGCTGAGAGAGTTAATGCAGAGCCTTAAAGCGCAGCACACAGAGAGAAAGAAATGGTTGCAAACCCTGTGATCTTTTGGCCTTGTCTTGGAGGTAGAATGGAGCAATTATCTCCTGTTTCATGTCTTTCCCTTCAGTAGTGCTCAGGTTTGGCAGTGTTGTTTCCTTAGAGCAATTGGCCATTTCGTGTAATTCAAAGCTGTATTCTGCCATTTCAGGAAGGAAGAGCTGTTTTTCTGACCAAGGCCCTGTACGTGCCTGAGAGCTTCATGTCAAATCCCTACCCTGGGACCTACTTCTTACACCGAAGTTGTGAAACATAAAGTTAATCACATTACAGCCTGTTCTACACAGAAGTGCACTGACGGTTATTGAGGGTGAAGCCTGCACTAGAGAGAGATGGAGGGCAGCACTGCCAGACAGAGGGAAAAAACTCTTGGTGCCTAGGGATGGAGAAAGTGCCGAGTGATTCCCAGGAGTGGACAAGGTGAATGCACAGGAATGGAGTAGTTGCAGTGGCTTAATAGGAGTGGATGCTAGCAGCTTTTTTTCAAGCAGAGCAATCTCTTAGGGAGAGAGATCATTTGCCAGATAGGGTAACATCTAAAAGATAGGTAAAAAAGGACCCTGGGGCTTGGCTGTGTGTATTTGCAGTGCATCTTTCCAGACCCTTGGGATATTTATGACTGGGACTATTACTAGCAGAGTAGCCACAAGGCATAGATGCTGCTGACAGGGAATCAGATAGAAATCCTCTGACCTCCGAGGTAGAGACATCACAAGACAGAGAGTGCTTAGTGTACATCTTCCAAGGAAGGGCTGCTGCAGGAAAAAGGAAGGTCCATTTTCCTTGTAGTTTACAAAGCCAGAGAAAACCTGGGGTGAGAGGTATGCAGTGCACATAGACTTAACTCACTCTTTTTTTCAGGAATGTTTCAGAAATCAAAGGTTGTTCTGAGGCAAATGTCTTGGTCTGTATCATTAGTGGGACCATCTCTTTACCTTCCTGGCCATTGACCTTATCCTCTGGATTACAAGGCACCTGTCTTCATTGGTGTTTTCCAGTATGGAAAATATCCTTCCTTCTTGTGGGAGATAACGATGTCATTTGCTGACTTCATGTGGTTCTTCACAGCCCTGAGAAAGTCACTGTTTCCTGCACGTAAAATAAGCAGCAGGGAGAGCTGTGGGGATGCTGTAGCACCAAGCTCAAACCAGAACATCCAGCTGCTGGCTTCACTGCTAGCAGAGCAATGTGTCTTTCCCACAGTGGTTTTCACTGCTTTATAAAAATTTTCAGCATTGT
Organism: Oxyura jamaicensis; assembly: GCF_011077185.1. Taxonomy (NCBI): domain Eukaryota; kingdom Metazoa; phylum Chordata; class Aves; order Anseriformes; family Anatidae; genus Oxyura; species Oxyura jamaicensis. Next base: position 45,721,858 of record NC_048894.1, read on the forward strand.
TCCACAGGCTCTGCTGTGACCTAGAGCTGCATGGCACGGTCCAGCGTGGGAGCTTATGCTGCTCTGGACTCCGGGCTGGCTGTACTCCAGAGCAGCCCCATCACACAAAGAAGAACAGCTTGAGGGTTACTTTCAATTATCATAAATTGCTAAAGGCCCAAAATATGTTGTAGAGCTGGTGTGTGTTGTTAAGCCCCTAAATATGCTCCCTTTTTCTTCCTTCTTTCCTTTTGCTGACTGTGGGGGAGAAAGAACTCAGAGTCCATTTTGTAATTCTCAGATGAGGGATGATCCTGATGCAGCTGCAAGGAGCAGGGACTAATTCACTGCCTAATATTGAGGAGCACCTGGGCTGTTGTCACTACATTTCTCAGTATCCCCTGTTCCTACGTCTTAATCTTTTGAACTGCAAGCATTTTGGGTTAAGATTTGACAGTGCGTGGATGTGTTGTACAGTGCTGAGCATATAGTTGGCTCTTAGTATTTATAACAATTAATAAGAAATACCATATGGCTAAAAATACTGTAACTCTCAAAAGAATTGTTGGGCCATTTATTTTGTGCTTTTGAGCATGTGCCTCATTTAAGCCAATTATTTTTCTATTAACAGGCATTGGATATGTGATCCTTCTGGTTTTATTTTTAGAAGTACTTGGATTAATACAGAAAGTGTGAAAAATGAATGAAAAAAAGAAATCTGTCTCCTAGTACTTATCTTTTAAAATTAAATTTTCTGGTTGAATAATCCCGTGTTTAGTCCTCAAAGGGTTGTGTCCCCTACAGGGAACGTTCTCTGCACCCTCAGGTGTCTGCTGTCAAAATGTCAGAGGATGAGACGTGAATCCAAATGAATTCACAAACCCAAATGCTCATCTGGAAATCAGATGGTGTTTGATTATGATGTTGCCAACACCTATCCTAACACATGTAATCATAATCATGAGATTTATGGAGTAGAGACACGTTACTCTCCAATTAATTTGCAAGTTGCATCAGCTTTTCAGACAATGCAGCAAAGTTAGGACAGAGTCCCTCTTACACTCACTGTCTCTTGACTTAGGGGAGACTGGGAAATCTCAGTCCCCAGTGCTTCATGGTCCAGCAGAGGTGATGTTTTTCAGCATGGCATGGACAAGTGAAAAGCCTGTTTTGTCCTGTGGATTGAGAGGATTCAAGCTTTGTATCCATGGAGGAAAGGAGATCATACATGGTCCTGCTGCGTCTCAAAACTGTGTATTGTATGTCCTAATTTTTGGACTGGAGGCATATTGTCACTGGCTGTGACAAGAGTTTCTGTTCCTGTTCAGTGGCTATGTTGATAGGAGTGGTATGTTACCTAGTCCATGATCTAGAGGAAAGGATGTGCTTCTGTGTGTTTGCTCTGGGCAGTGTTATTCACAAAGGAATGAAACTCAACCCAAGCATCAGGCTCACCTAGGTACTAAAATCTTCCAAGTGGTATTTACAGTTGATTGTTGAAGTAACGCATGAGCTTATAGAGGTATATTCCTCCAAAAGTTAGTTGTGAGGAGAAGGTGATGCTTATCACCATTAAGAAAGGACTGGTGTGCAGTATGTCCATTTCACATACGATTTTGGAAGATCAAAGTCAGAGGTGTTAACAAATATTTTATTGTGATTGCATGTTTAAATGTGCTTCCAGGAAAGCATGCACATGTATGTTGCTACAAGTGGAAACAAGCATCTGCCTTTTATACCGGATACTTTTATAACTAAGGAGACTAAGCAGAAAATCCTGGGGGGTGGACCCTGTGGTACGGAGCCGTGTGGGAGTTTGAAGAGCTGCTGCCTGTGGGCAGCCCATGCAGGCTCAGTTTGGGAAGGACGGCATCCGTGGGAGGGACCCCACGGGGAGCAGGGGCAGGGAGGGACCGGGAGGGAAGATGAAGTTTTAGGGACTGACCGCAGCCCTTATTTCCCATTTCCCTGCACTGCTTGGGGTAAAATGGTAGAAGATGGTAGAAGATGTTGGATGAGGGAAAGGTGGTTTTAGTTCGGTTTTCGTTTCTCAGTGTTCTAGTCTGTTAGTAATGGGCAATCAATTGCATTAACCTCCCTATGCTGAGTCTGGTTTACCCATGACAGTAATTGGTGAGTGATCTCCCTGTCCTTATCTCAACCCCTGAGCCCTTTCCATCATGTTTTCTCTCCCTCATCCTTTGAGGAGAGGGAGTGAGAGAGCAGTTGTAATGGAGTTCAGCTGCCCAGCAGGGTAAAACCACCGCACACTGGCAGATGAATAATAAGATAGTGAGAAGAATCCCAGACTGCTCAGCCAGGCTGATTTTTACTAGTCAGAGCGCTTTTGGAGATTACAGCATAGCATGAAGAATTTATAGAGGTGATTTATCCACAGTGCTTGGGAATACATTACACCCATACTCCATCTCAAGTAGTATAGAGCAGGTCTCAATATCTGCAAATGTATTATTAATGTTACTTTGGAAAGGAATACATTTTTGCATAGTTTCAACATCCTTCACGTTCATGGATTATGAACACTCCAAACATAACTCTAGAACTTGCAGTAAATCTTTTGCTGCTGTAACAAATAAATCTGGGAAAAATATTAATAAAAAGACTTTTAAGAATGACATTTCATAACAAAGCTCAGTCAGCTTTTCTGCTGCCAAGAGCCCCTGGCAACCAACCAGCAAGGGAATCCTCTATAGAAGAGACTTCTGAAAAGCAAAGGGGAAAATCACTTATTTTGATTTTGCCTGTGGCACTATCTTCTTGTTTTGGAAGCTTCCATCATAGGTGTACTTTGTAGAAAAGACAGATGGAGAAAAGCAAGCTAAAAAAGGCAGCAGAGGTGGCATTGTTTCATGTTCAGTACCCTGCTTTTCACCTGGATCCACCACTTCTTGTGCAAAGAGGGAAGCAAAAAAAAATGTATTTGGTAGAGGAGGGAATCAAGGACTTTTTTTTTTTTTTTTTTTTTAATAGTCAGAGATAACAATAGAACCATGCTAGGAGAGGCTCCTCAGCTTCTGTAGTTTTCTCTGTCATGGGATCAGTGAGGGTTAGTTCTCCTCTCTGCTTCACAATGCCAGGCAGCTCTTCACACGAGCCGCTAGATGACTCCTGCCCAGTATGCAGGTCTGTTTTTTTTTTTTTTGTTGCTGAGGATTTACAACCACAGATGAGTTACTAAAAGAACTCCTTTAGAGCCACTAAGGAGGACCCACATGTGGAATTTCTTAGAGCAGCATTCCTGGTTACCCTTTCCAAAGTGCAGCTGGAAAGCCCTTCCAAAACCCTACCACTGAAGGAGGAGAAGAGAGGAGCGGGCGCGGGGAACTCAGCCAGCAAGGGTTGAGAAGATTGTCTCAGATCAGTGTGGCTCCCTGCACGTCCAATCTGTAGTAAGAAAGAAAATGAAGTAATTCTGTGAGACTTTCTGTCATTCTGTGGCTGCTTTTTCATTCACGACGAAGTAAAACGTATTTTGTACATTGCATTTGTGCAAGAGTAGGAAACAGTCATGAAGTTGGCGGTGAGAAAGTTTTCCCTTTATAAAGTTATTAGCTGCAGTGGTTTCAGTCTGACAGCCCTGAAATGCACTAGACACTGAACTGAGAGCTTCTCAGGTTTGGAAAATGTAGAACTATGGCAGTTCTGGATTGAGTTACGGCAGAATATTGTGAGAGCCTCTGGTAAATGGGCTTTAGAGATTTACATTCTTAGCTTTGCTTTTCCAAGTAAGCCAATATGTATTAGTGCAGCATGCAGTATTTTTTACACAGGAAAGGTAGGATGCCAATAACATTATGCTTGACACTATATAAGCTTGAAAAAGCATTAATTTATATGTATTCCAATTTTACGACCCTGTTAATTTCAATAAATTACAGGGTTTGGTTTGAAGGACAAGTGTTTTAATGAAGAAATAAATCACCAGTCATAAGCACCTCTTTTACGGTTTTCATATATAAAATCATCAGCTGTATTAGATGATATCATTGATACCATTCATATTGTTTCTTATCACTATCAATGATGCATTTTCATGACAGATCGGAGGCTTTTTTGTTTATATTAAACTGTAAGAGTTAAAGATTGGAAACTGTGTTTGTCTAGAGGGAAACAGTTACCTCATAGTTTACTCAATTTGCCACATATTCCAGCATTTTAAAATATTAATTTATCTTTATTCAATACTTAATCCATTTGTCCATTGTTCAGCATAAGAGAATTCCAGCCGGTCTGCCACACGTGCATTAAGCATATTTAGTACCCTGTGGTGCATTCATCAGGCGCTGTAGATTGTTAAGATAATGCCTCCAAGGCAAGTTTGCATATGAACTGCATCAATCTTGTGCCTTGTTCCCCATCTTCATCCCCGTTTTCATTTGTAGAGGACCTTGACACTGCTGATTGACACAGGAACATGGTAGGATTGTTCAACTGGAAAAAAAGATGTGTAGCTTTACCCATAACTCATTCAGGAGATGCACATGAGCAGCAGCAAGGAGCACAACATGGAAACAGTCATCAGTGAATTTGCAGTTTGGTCTGCCTTCTTGTTAGGGCCGTGGTACTTCAGTGTTACTGGTTCTAGCCCAGGAGCCTCTGTAGACCCAACAAGGACTAGGAACCCACTGCTTAGATGCTCTACAAACATAAGGCTGACGGATATCCGCAAGTGCACTATATGTTCAGCTATCATCTTGTGGAGAAAATACATTGCAGTGGTTGTTTCGACAAAAATGCTACAATTTCTCAAGTGTTTTGTTGGGAGACGTTGAAGTTGCCTGTATCTCCTACAGCCTTCTCAGGGAGGTAGAAGCTAACCTGTGTTGCAGATAGCTAATCTTCAGCCCCAGAGAGTGCTCCATGGCACACTTTGGAGATGCTGTAAAGAAAGAGACCTTAGAAATCTATGTCTGACTGCTGTGCTTCTACAATATTCCCATCAGCAGCCTTCTAGCTATTTATTCAGCTTTGAACTGTATTGTATTTGTGATGGCTCCTCTCTATAGACAGTTCTTGTGATGGAGGGGATTAATGGGTCTCTTTTTTAAAGGAGCTTTGCTAAGTTCTAAGCCACTATGCTAAAAGCACCCCTAGGCTGTTTTTAATGTATATTCAGATTGCAATACTCTAAAACACTGCTGGCAATGGTCGAGCACCTGCAGTTTTCATTCCTTTAATTTTATTTAATAGCATTTGAACAAGAATTAATCAGACTGTGAGGAGAATGTTTAGGTAGGCACCCAAGCTGCTCTCCCTCAAAAAGCAATGTCTGTCCCTTCCACTGTGCTATGCTTGCAGTCACTGAATTCAATGCTTAGCCTGAAAGAGTGAATGGAACCTACAATTCAAAATATATATACTTATATCCAGAATATTCGAGGAAGAAAAAAAAATGATACTGAACTTCTTTTCTCTGAAAATTATCATTACAACCAAAACAGAAATCATTAGCATGCTTTGGTAAAGAGGAAGCTCAGTAATTGCAGATCAGTCAACGAAGTAACAGTATATTTAATGGGAACATGAAAGCATTGGAAATGGTTAACTTTTAGTATTGTTTAGGAAATACTTCACACAACTGAACAGAGGATGCAAGAACATGAATCATGGTGAATTCAGTCTGTAACAAGAAGAAAGTTCTCACTGAAGGGAAACCTTGGGATCTCTGGTGCTCTGCATAACAGCTGCAGGTTTCTTTCAGAACTTTTATCTTCCACTCTGAGCTGCTGGATACCAAATTGTTTCACTGCTGTAAACAACAAATGAAAGTAGTTTTTTATTAATGTTTTTATAGGGTCTGAAGATTAAATTCTGCCTATGCTTCTAATAAAGTAAGCCCAAAGTCAATCTACTGATGCTGTTTCAATTCACTGAATCAGATTCACAGAAATATTTGAGTGCATGATTAGCTTTAAGTCATTAGAACTCCATTGAAATAAATGACAGTATTTTACTTTATAAATTTACTTCACATATTACATTAGTAAAACACAGAAATGGTACAGACAAGTGTGATGGACATAGATCAGTTAGATACATGAGCTGTGACTGGCTTTCTTGTGCCCTTCTGTTGACGTTCATACTGAAAACTGTGTTCAAGCTTCAATCCCTACTTTTTCCATTAGCTTCAATGCATACTGCATATTCTGTAAGCCACACTGTGCAGGTACTCATTGCTTTGTCCTTCTGACATACGTAATTATAAACTTGGGCCGTGCCTGCAGTACAGAAAAACTCTGGATTTGTTGCTTCGATTCAGACAGTAATGAAGACAAAGCAGGTTTTAATTCTAGTTAGGGCTTGCTCAGCTCATAGAATCACAGAATCACAGTGTGGTTTGAGTTGGAAGGGACCTTAAAGATCACCTGGTTCCAACCCCCTGCCATGGGCAGAGACACCTCCCACTAAAACTCACTTTTTGGCACATCTTTACTGCAGCTAATGTAACACTCATACTGTATTGCAAATGCATAGATTTTGCAGAACATTTATTTGCAAAACTTAAAGTTAGTAGGTATCCATTAAAACATCATCTTAAGGACATTCCTTCTGTTTTCCACATCAGCATATGGGAAGTGTGTTTAACTCCTTTTCTTACATGCAGTTACTCGCATGAATACTCATCTGAGATCGCTCAAGTATCTCTTAATTTATTGTCTTTCTATTATTATTTTATTTTCTTGACAAGTGCTTGCTTTTGCTATTACATTAATTTAGTCATTGTCAGCCCACAGCTGGTGTGATCAGCTCCAGGTTCTGGTCTTGGTGGCTCTGATAGTTTAATTTTCAGGGGAAAAATTCCTATTCAGTAGATCATATTTAGACTTACACTAATGTTAAATATGACCTGGTTCCCTCCACCCCTAGTTCCAAAGAGACAACCAATCTACTGAATCATTTTAATGTTTTCATGTCTCTTCTTTGCTGCATTTTCTTTAAATTTTGCCCATTTACACTAATGTTAGATACTAAACAGCTATCTAAGCTGGTTGATTATCACATGAGACAGAGGGACCAATAGCAGACACTTGGCAGGAGCAGGATGCTTTGTAGGAGAATGATCCCCTGAACTATACCAATTTTGCAGCCAAAGCATGATGCCTGACCCAAGGAGGAAACTCGAGTGGAGTGACAGATGGATGCCTCTGGTTCACTTCCCTGTAGGTGCAGGAGGAGCAGATGGCAGGCATGGTAATGTCCAGCCTTGTGATTATATGCACCTTTGCCCCCTCAGCATGGCTGTGAATAGTAGTAATGTCGGGGTCTTGTGAGTTACCGTGGCATGGCACAGTGTGCTTCTCTCACCAAAGCAACAAGAAAAAAAATAATAACCTCGCTACTTCGTGCTGCATCGAAGACACAAACATCTGTGGTAATTCAGACACAGATGCAGTTACAAAAAAATTACAAAATAATGGTGTTGTGCATTATTTCTTCTTCTGAGGCTCTCAGAGTGTTTTGTGCAGATAAATTGAACAATACGTACCTCATCAGTGAGACCAGAAATGAATAACCCTCAACTGCTTCTGTGCTCAGTGTACTCTAAATGTTTGTCAGAAATAAGCACCATAACAAGGTGCACGATTAGTTTCTCTACCTGTTCTGCAGGTGGGAAGCCAAATTATGCAGGGAAGAGGCCCAAGGCTTACTTGAAGACCCTCAGCAAGTCAGTGGCAGAGCAAAATTGGGGTGCCAGCTCCTGTCGCCCTGCTAGCCACCAGAGGGCAATCCGGCTGCAGCATCTCAGCATCGCCATGCCTTGACGTAGGGTGGAGGTAGCCCCGACCTGGGGCTGCTCAGGGCACCAGGGCTTCAAGCATCAATTTCTAGGTTTTCTTTGCTCATGGGCCTCAATCCTGAGCACGGAAATTTTGCCAGAGTGAGGTTTCAGGTACCATTGGACAGTAGGAATCCTGATGTAGAAATATCTGAAGAGCAGTCTTTCCCATGTAATTACTGATTATTGTATGATTTTGGTGAACAGGGACACAAGTTTTGAGGTTTTGCCTCAAAACGCATTGTTTTGGTTTTTGTTGTTTTTCCTTGATTGGACTTAGTTCAGATGATGACTTGATTAAAGCAGGAATGATGATTTGATCTCAGGTTGCTTTCATCTCTCAGAGTGATGACCGGGTAGTTCTCCTTCTTGGATGAAGTAATGCCTGACCACGAACAGACATTAATCTCTACTGAGAACATTTAGTGTAATGACAAATGGAAAGGGAATGAATTCAGGCTTTTCTTTTTTTTTTTTTTTTTTTTCCCCAGCTCTTCACTCTGTTCTTCCACGGCAGGAAGAACTGAGTGTTTTATATGAAAAGTCCCAATTCTCCCTTTTTTGGCCCCAGAGAGTATGAAGCTTAAAGGCTAGATAGAGCAAAATGCTAGACTTAGCAAAATGACAGCGCAGTCAGGGTGCAGTCAGTGACTGGCCTAATCTCTGGTATGACAGACCCCAGTGTTTGTGTGCACGTCTTCCTTTCCCACTTTCACAGGGAGAGATGAGATTGCACAGATTTATACATTTTCATCCTATTAAGAATCACAGATGCAAATCTTTTTTTTCAGTTGGTGTCTTAAGCTATCTTGGGTTTTCTTACTGTCTCATGTACTTTGCTTGACAGAGGTTCCTTACCTTTCATGCATTTTTCTTGTCTTTATGTGGCGTCCTCTTTGTTTCTCACATTTGCTCAGTTTGCTGACCCTGCCTGGTGGCATTATCATGCTGGGGGAGGAGGGATGTCTTGGCTTAAGCATAGCAGAGTAGGGCTGAAAGGTTCTGAATAAATGGCTCCACTGCCCACTTCCCATTCGGTCTTGAAAGATCAGCTTCATCTGTGAAGTTTTGCCTTGTTTTCCCATCCATGCACCCATCTTGCCCATGCTCTGTGCAAAGACTGGGGCCTGCAAACATAGCAGAGCTGGTCGCCAAAAGTTGTGTGATGGCTTAATGTTTTCTTGTGGGTTTTATTTTTAAACTGGAGCTAACTCCCCTTCAGCAGTGCTCTCAGATGGAAAAACCTTAAAGGGTTGGTGAGCTTTAGCAGGGAAGGAACCATTTATTCTGTATGAACCCGCATATGCCCTGGAGGCTCCTCAGAATGAGCACATTTGAAGAAAACAGCAGTTGACTTTTCCAAGAAAGTAAAGATTTCAATTCTGATCTGAGCGTCGTCTGTTACATAAACTCAGACCTGTGCTGTTCCTCTGGTTCACATTGGTTTATGAAGAGCAGTTAAACACACTTTCTTGCTGACCCTTTGTGATCATCCTTATAAACCAAACCCTAAACTTGTTTTTTCAAGTGCTATTTGCGCAGAGAGTTAGTGGCATGTTCAAGACCTTTCATGTATCCAGAGGACAGAGGGAGACAGCGGGTTGTTTATCAGCTCGGTGTCAGTGTTCAGGCAGGGGACATGCTCAGCCTATTGGCAGTGTGTGAGTGGAAGAGGTTTGGCTATGCCAGGGATGAGCACGTGCTCTAATTTTGAGAGAAGGGATACTTCTTCTAGTCTTACCCTTACAAAGTGTTAGTTGCCATGTGATTAAATACAGTCTTACTCATTGTTTTGATCATCTGCTGTTAAAACTTTATAAAACTGCCTGATAGAACAGATTCACAGACATTGGAAACAGAAAAAAAAAATATATATATATATTAGGACATACAGTCTATTTTTACACTCTGCCGATTGTCTCCAGATGTTCTCACATCATATTTTCCAGCCCTGATAACACTCCTCTCTTTAATCACACCTCTGAGTTTCAGAGTTACTAAGGAATAAGAATGTAAGGGCTGTTATTATCTCTCCCAGTACCTCACGACTATGCAGTACATAAAGCCTAAGTAATATGCAGCAGAGCTAGAATTAAGTGAAAAATCCCACAAACTTCTTCCCTGGCTCCTATTTCTTCTTATCTGTATGCCTTTGTTTTTGTTACTAAGCTCCATTTATTTCATATTGACTCCAATAGTTCCACTCCTGGTGTGTTGTCCATGTGCTCATGTAAAATGCAATGTGCACGTGCCCCAGCGCACTACGGAAGTTGTCCAGTTCGAGGTTTCGGTAGCAAGACTACATCTTTCAGGAGTTTTCTAACTTTAGGAAGTATTACATAATATTGATTAAAAACCTGATTTGGAGTGACCCTTCCCTTTCAATCTGTCTTTGCACAAAGTTGGAGATAGCTTAAAGTGAGTGCTCGAGGAGCGTCTCCTAATAACGGATTAATATATTGCTTTATATAATGATAACGACCCCTGCCTACCACCAGTGGAAAAGCACTTCTTTCTGCTGATCAGGTAGATGATGAACATCTTAGAATGACGATACTTAGTTTGTCAGCATTAGTATTCAGAGTGAACACTTTGTAATGAGTCAGAGAGAAAATTTCACTTCCACAGCTGGGGCTGCTGCTTATGCCTTGTGCTGGTCAGATTTAGAAGGTTTTTTTGGTTGGTTGGTTGGGGATTATTTTTTTTTCTTGGAAGTTTTTCTATGCTAGAAGCACTAACAACTTTAAATCAAGCCTCAGACTGTCACAAAGCTAAGTTGTAACTTTTAAAAATGAGGTATTCCTATGGCTCTTTCCATCCTCTCATAGTCATCTATTCAGTGGAGTTTGATTGTTTTATTTCCTTGCACTCTGAATTCTCAGACTGCAAACTCCTGCTAACTGATACCCTGCTGCCTAATGTGCCGTGTGTGTCTGCCAGCGTTCTTATGGTGTCCAGCGAAGAGCAGGGTCCCTGGCACCAGGTACTGGCTCTACAGAGAGAAATAGAGACTCTGTATCACCATCCATGTTGCTTCCCCTCCTGTCTTAGTAGGTGCTTCAAGAAATTCATTTTGGAATTTGGCAAGGCAACGGGAGATCATAAATGGACAGATTCCTCTGCACAGATAGCAAAGCAATTAGTTCCAATTTAAGACGACAGTCATCCAAGCTGCTCAGTACGGAGCCAAATTGAAAAGTACCCAATGCAGATTGCAGGATGTGAGCCTAGATTTGAAACTCCAATATCCTCAGAACTTTTCTTTATAATTTAATTATTATTTACTATTTGTTTATTTTGTACCAGTTCTTCCCTCATTGATCAAACAGAAAATTTCCATTAAAGCCAGCCAGTCAACTTGTGTAAACGTGGCAGCATCAAGCTTTTGATATTAGTAATAAAGAATACATTTATGGGACATTTTTTCCAGAACGTAATGCCAGCTCTTCTTTCCAACAAGACAGACTGGCTGTTCCATGACAACTGGAAGAGAAATATGATTTTTCAGTTGAAAATCCTGAAGAGACTCCTAACAATGAGGCCCACTCAAGACTGATGGGAGGGAATCGGTGGTTTTGAATAAAGAGCTCCAACAGTTTTAGGCGAGGCTATTTTCTGAAACCAGTAGGGCAGCAACTCTCTGACAATTCAAATATAGTCAGGCAAAGAATGAACTTCTGCTTTATAGCTGCTAAAATGAATTATCACTAGGAAAAAAAAAAAAAAAAAGAAGAAGAAGAAACAAAAACAGGTTTACCCAGACATTGATTCTCTGTTGTTGTCAAACTCCAGCTGTTCTGTGAGCAGGAATAGTGGGGTCATCACATCGCTCCTGTTCCACACAATGGAGGATCAATACCTGCAGTATAAGTCAGGTGCTTGTAATTACAAGGTCCTGGCACTTTTGCCTGCAGGTTAAATGACAGTCAGTGCCGAGTTAGTAGGTTTCTTTTTTCTGAAGGCCCCCAAATGCACGGTTTTTACTTTTCTAACAAGAAGGGATCTTTGATTCCTGACATGTTTAAATTGTGTGCTCTGCATACTGGGGGTCTGCCCAGGGTGTCTGTGCGGGGTTACCCTTGGCACCATTTCTACCAAAGAATTGCATTTCTTTGCTTCTCAACTTCCCCGTGATTTACTCCTGTTTTACAATGTTAAGAGAAACAGAATGTGTGGATCACGCCAGGAATGGGGGAAAGGCCTTTCCAGCGGCAGGGACTGAGTTCCCTTTCACAAGAAGGTTCAGGCTGAGGTTTTCAAAGCTGCAGCGTGTGCTGGTGGGGGGCTTGCAAATCTAGATTAAAACAGCAGAGCCCCAGCAGACGCACTGGAGAGCTTTCTGATGGACTGCCGCTGCTCATTGACTTGAAGTGCTAACCTGAAATTCTGACCTTCACCAGCTGTCACTCTAGATTACATTATAGCCATAAGGCTCCTTCTGCACCTATGCATGTGCAGCCATACGTGCCTACCAAATGCTCCTGCCAGGCTGCAGTATCTGTAAACTGATCTTCTCAACCCCCTTTCTGGGAGCATGTTAGACTACCTAGAACCTCACAAAAAACTGATCTCTGCCTCATATTTAATGATTTACCCCAACAAGGGTTTTCCCTAACTTGGAACAATGCAGTGGCTCCCAATATTTAGTTACCTGTCATGCCAGTACTTTCATCTGGAGGGAATAGTAAATATGGAAAGAAAAATCTGAGCTACAGAAAAAGATATATTGTTAATTATTACCAGTGATGGAAACTCAATGAAAATCCCAGGGTCACCCTTGCAAATAATACTTACACTCCTGTCTCACATTTCATATGAAAAAAATAGCATCGCTAGCAGCATCTAAAACCATTGACAGAGGTGTGCCACCCAACAAATAACAAATACCACTGTCAGCAGTACCTGAAGCCTACAATTTTTAAGAGGTCTGTCATCTTAGCATTCACTACTGCGAACCATACTTAGCTGGGGAGAGCAGATGAGATAACAGACAAGCTACAGACTGTCCCTGCTGTGGACACCTGGTAAAGTCATTTAATATTTAGCTGGAGATTAATCTGTAGACTTTCACTTAAATGTCCCTGAATCCAGAAGCAGAGAAAAGGATTATATCTAGCTAAAAATCTCTATATAATTTTTACATATTTTAAAGAACAAGAACTTCTGAGTCAGGGAATTTTCAAGCTTGCGTTGTTCTCATAAAATATAAATTGCTAAATATATCAAGTCTGCAAAAGAAATGAAGGACAGTGGGGCATATAGCCTCAGAACTTCCATGCAGATTAGGAAAGGAGCTGTTACAAAAACAGAGGAATCTTTCAGGAAAAGTATTTCTTGAAAAAGTTTGAAATTTCTGTAGCTGTCTCTAATTATGTTATGGACAACTAATTAATTTGAATTCTGAATATTTATTTACACAGAAAATCCACCCTGATCCTTGTTTTCACTGAAGCATCTGGTGTTGGAATTGTTTTGGATCTCCCCTTTAGCTGGGAATACCTGGGACAGGATTTTCAACAAAGTGTATGGAACACAGTGAGGAAACACTGATTACACTAGTCCCCTGAGTCCAAGTCAAGATATTAGCAACTGCTGTAATAACAAAGAAAGGTGCATCCCCTCTTGGCTAATTCCCGTTGTTTCTTTATCTCATGTGTGTCTCACGAGTGTTTTATTTGAAGAACATTTATTGATTGTCCCTCATTAACAACTGAATGAAATGAGTCAAGCCATTTTTGATATACTGCCTTCAAACCCTTAAACTTAGTGCATCCACCCTGGTGGTATTTTTTTCCCCCATTGCTCCTATTCATTACTTTTAATGACACTTTGAAAACTGCATGATTAGAAGCTGATTGTTCTTAGTTTTTGTTGTTGTTGTTTGCTTTTGTTTTTTTAATGAGGAAAGAACTCCTATACTGTAAGAGCCTACTAGCTCATCCAATTTGGCACATCTAATGTCTAAAGCTGAGTAAATCTAATCCAATACTATCTTCCTGATAATGCCCAATATACCAGACACTGCAGAAGAGGGTGTAGGAAATTCACTTGGGAACAACTGTTAGGTTAACTTCAAATAATGACTGACTTTTGTCCTGAAATAAAAGAGTTTATTGTTCAATTTAACTCTATTTCAATTAGCAGCGTCTTGCTTGAGCCTTATCAAATTCCTCTTCTACAAGAATAGCACAGGCTAATTGTGGCCACCACCCTGTCCCTCTCCTATTCTGTTCTGAACCTTACGCCAACTTATTTTTATTTCTGCGGCCTCTCAGTTTTCACATACCTTGCTGTTCTAGAGGTCTAGGTGTTCCTGAATTCCCAGTCGGAATAAATAGGAATAAAATGTCAGTTTTACCTTTTCTGCTGTGCAGAACTCTTGCACAATCCCCTCTGTACATATCTCTAAACAAAAAGTCTCAATCTTTTCAATTTATCCTTGGAAAAACCTGAACTGATTTAATTATTTTTGACATCTTTCACATATTTCCTCCTGCCTGAAAACACAAAGTATTGATAATTCTGGGGCTCAACACAATGCTCTTTATCTGATCATGTCTATTCCCTTATTCATATGTCTATACTTCAGCTTCAGCATATCTAGCAGAATATTGGCTGCATAATTAAAAAGGAGAAGAGGACAGGCTTGATAATTGTATAAACGGATCATAAGAAGTGACATTTTAACAATCAGGTAATTGAACGGAAACTTAGAAATAACTGGGGAGATATGACCTCCGCTTGAGGAATGTAGTCCTGCTCCTTCGGCATAACCATAATTCTGCTGCCTGACTCATCAATTCCCGTGCTGTCTGTTGTTCTCTAATGCTGTACACATGTATCAAGCTGCACTGATACAGACACAGTTTAAGCCACTTTCATCTCTGGTGAAAGTAAATGCTACTGCTGATGCTTGCTGCAAAGTCATCTATATCTGATGCAAAAGTTCTGCTGTTGTTGTCATATGATATGCCATAATCCTTTAGAGCCCTGGGAAGAGAAGGCGGTGCTCGCTACTGCTTGGATTGGAAATTGGGCTATCTGGGGGTTGTTCAGTATGCATTTGGGGATACATATATATACATATATATATTTAAGTTTGGTCCTCAGCTATGTGTCTATTCTACAGCAATAAATTTTGAATATAGAACTCCACCTCCTTGGCACCAGTGGTGCTAAAGCATGAATTCATATGAAACCACTGCGTGGTGTGGGTAGATGCCTCCATCCCGTGCCATGCCAGCTCTTCATTCCTGATACATTAAGCAGATGCACCTTGTGGAATGATCATTCTCTCTAAGTCAGCTGCAAACTAATAGCACTTTGCTCTCTTCACTGTCAGGTCATTTTTTTTCTTAGTTTATTTTTAGTGGGAAGTGTGAAAGGACCAGGTGGTGCCTGACAAAGGGCAGGATTGTGAGATTTTGTCCAACTAATATCCCGGAACATGCATGTCTGAGCAGGCAATTTCTTGTATATGACTTTATCGTGCATTTCAGTGAGCAAATTCAACACCTGCTGCATTTGTGCTTAGCTACAAAAATTGTCCTTCAGGGGCTCAGCTTAAGTTTCCAAAACACTTTCTAGCCTTAAAAATTGTGGGAAAAGCTCAAGAATGTGACCTCAGTGTAACAGAACACCCCACTGGTGGGGTGGATGAGCCTTTTAGGTGCTTGGTCTCCTGCTGTGGTTTGGGATGGCTTGAAGCACCCCTGATCTGCATGCTGACCCTACTTGTAATGTCAGCCCATGCAGATGGCAGGTGATTTCCGACGCAGATGCATACGTGTGTGAATTTTGCTAGCTGGATTTTACAGGAAGGTTTCCTGGCGCACCATTCTCACCAAACAGGCTCTCTCATCTTAACAAGATCTCGCCTCCGGGAGATGCAGCTATTTCCAGTTTCCATCACTTTGAATTCCCAAGTCAACAGAGGCATTGAGACAGCTCATTTCACAAAAGCAAGTTCAGCTCGGGAGCACTGTCTTGCACCAGGGGCCAGCTTTGGCTCGGTGCTCTTGGCTTATGCTGATTTGGAGCCAGATGCCTCCAGCAGCCACTGAGGTGCCCAGCTCCTGCTGGGAGCCCAAGCACTGAACTCAGTGGGAGACCTGAACTGGGATCCAGTGCTCAACACACATTAAGACACAGTTCCCATTTCTGTGGGGCTTCTGAACCAGTCTGCTCTGTAGTGCCTTCAGGAAGCCAGTGAGAAAAGTTGTTCTTACGCGCACAAGGTGATGTGTGCATGCACCCAGGTCTGGAGCACAAATCCAGCCCCCGCTGTACTGCTCCACAGCTCCTTTTTGCATGCTAGAGAGTCACTCACTGGGGAAGGGAAGGAAGGTATGACCTTTAGTGCCTACTACACTGTCTGTATAACAGGCTTTGTGTCTGCCTAAATTGGCATATAGCCTGAAATACTGGGTTTGAGCAAATTTGAACTAGCCCATTCATCTTATTGGGGTGTTTAGTAACAAAAAGCATGAAATGAAACGCTGAAAAAAATGGAGTATGATGTAAATAAAAGGAAACTCTCTCTCAAAGTAAGCAACATCAACAACTGTGCCCAAATTGTATGATTCATTTTCATTTTAGTCCAAAAGCCATATATTTTAAAATAATCTGCAGCTTTCACATGGTTGTTGTAGTATTTAAGTACGTTGTGATTCATACAGCTTTGGTGCATGCTTGTATTTCTCCAAGGGTGAGCTTTTGAAAACTAGACTTCCACTTACAAGATAATAACTACCACAGGGGAGCCAAATCCAACACGCACACAGACCCATGATGTCAGATCCCAGCTTCTGCCTGATTCTTCAAGACCTCTCACATGCCAATGTTTGTGAAGGGCACCTGTTTGTTGCTGAGGTCATCTCCTCACCTTCAGGTTGGAGAGCTCACGGGCAGCAGTAACACAGTTCTTTGCCCTCTGCAACTCCCAGCAGTGAGCTGGAAGGTATTCCTCCAGGACAAACGGACCATTCATCACTCAATCTTATTTTGGCTTCTTTTCAAAACTAACAAACAAACTTGCTCAGGACAGTACTTCATAGTAAAGCAAAACAAGAAGTTTGTATTATTTGTGAAGTCTGTTGTCTCTTTCAGTTGTATCAATGACCTGGGGCACTTCTGAACATCGGCCTCTGCTTCACCAATTGTTAACAGCTGCTGCACATTGACTGTATCCTGGCCAGGCCCACATCAAAATATTCTGAAGTGTATTGATGCATCGTAGTCTTTTGAAATGGTTGAAGGCAGATCTGTAGAGTTCAAGATTAGTCTCAGAGCATCAGAGCAAGCTTTGAAGCTTTTGTCCTTGAGTATTTTCTCCTCTGACCAAGAAACTTTTTCCTATGAACATGTACAAACAAGTAGCACGCTGATGGATAAACAGTATTCCCACTGTGTCCTGTTTGGGAGCTGTAATTATTACTCAACAAATTACTGCATACCCTGCTGGGACAGTATTTAATGTTACCTCAGGTGCACAGGAACTGATTAACGGAATGCCTCTGTAAGCAGGCACTGCATTTATTGTTGTGTCTCACCTCTGGTGGGTATTTGAGGGGCTTTCTCATTGTTCAGCTATCCTGTGTCATGATCATTTGTGTCTAAGGCAGAGGGAGGAGATCAAGCCCTTCAAAGTCTGTCTGAGACGGTGCCTTGGCTTCGGTGGGAGTGTGCACCACCTCAATTAATGTGTAGCCTGGTGGCTGGTTCTTAAGCTGATGTGACTGAAGATTTTCCTCCCCATCTAACCCATATGTCAGATTAGTGAAGCCATTTAAAACGACCCTCTGTCACAAAGGAGAACAGTAATCAGGGCACTTTAGCCTCAAAATCCAAATGAGTACATCTGAGATGGAGCTCCCTCCTCGTATGGCAGCTGGGATCTTGCTAATCGAGATGGGTTAATGGAAAGATGAGTTTGGACTGCTTGTGAGTTAATCCACAGCAAAAATCTAAATTAGCTGTCTGGGTTCTGAGAGCATTAGGATATTTTATAAACCTTTAAACTGCTCATGCACTTCATGTATTATCCTGCATTTTAAATCAGTCTCATGCAAATCAGCCCCACGGGAGGAAAAAAAGGTTGGTTTGATCCTGATTTCTAACCTACAGATTTGCTTAAATTGTGTTTTTCCAGGACTGATTTACCGTCCTGGAGTACAATTCTATAAGCAGAACCTCAGCTGGACTAACCCACCATGGTTGCTGAGCTAGTAGAGTACAGAAATCCAGACCTGTCTCCATTTATACTGCACCAAAGGAAGAACTACCTTTGTTCTTTCATTTTTTTTTTTTTTTTCCAGTGGGCTTCACCCTGCAGACGAAGTAGATCTGCAGGTAACAAGAGGTAGTTTGGAGCTCCCGCAATGTATTTCTGTTAAAGCAGAAACGTGTTCATACTTTCAAAGAGTCTGCTAGCATCTGGCTACCTAAAATTGGTTTCTAGTGGTATTTGTGCCAGTGGATCTGTCCCTCGTTAGGAATGTCTGCATGGTTTCTCCACTCTGATTTCTCTGTCAGCAAACTGGCATCGTTACCCAGACTGATTACCTTGAGGTCCGTGACCAGATCTGTGTCTGCACATGTGCGCCTGACTTCTCTTTTCATTGCATCTCATCCACCACTGAAAATTAGCCACACGCACACGGAAGAATTCATGGGGTGAGCAAGTCCTCTTTCTTCTTTTCCCTTGTGCTCCTTAAAGACCTTAATCAGTCTCGGTGGAGAAAAAATAATAATCAACACTTAAACAATGAGTTTTTGCTTAAGACCCAGGGGGGATATTTTTGAAGCAGCTCATCGTGGTTCAGTCATGTGAAACTCATTTGAACTCACTGAGAGCTGCATGCCTAAAACTATGCAAAGCAGTTTGAAGTTTGTACATAAAGCAGTGCATAAACACTAGCTATGAAAGCTGTCTGCTTTCAGGTTGGTTTTCATGCGACATCGAGTACATGAAGAGGCACCGATTCTGCTGTGATGTTAAGATGGGAAGATGTCAGAAGTTACAGTGTTTTACTGCTGGAACCTTTCCAAACAGAGCACAAAGCTAACTGCTTCTGTGGAAATTTCATGTTTGACTCACTGAATTTTCTTCTGTCTATTAACTGATCTTTAAAGTCTCCTAACTGTAAACAGGTAGCATCATCAGTTTCTTGATTTCTTGAATGCCTGAAGCATAAGGGGCTGCCCTTGACATGGCTTCAAAGTACCTTATTTTATTCAATGTCCCGGTATTCTTCCCAATGGCACTCTGGATTTCAGTGACGGTTTCTCATGCAGGCCAAGCAGTCTAGGCCAGGTCAGCATTTTGTTCAGATTAGGGAGATGTTTTTGAAGTGAATCTCTGCCTGGCCCCACTTACTGCACTTTGGTTCACATCAGGGAGTGAGCTCAGTGTGTGCTGGGACCTCAGCACCTGCTGCTCCACTCTACAAGTCCCCAGCTATTGCACCACAGTATTTGCCAATATAAGGATGTTGGTGCTTGCTTCCAGAGTCCCCTAGTGCTCTGAGTCAGGTTGGGTTGTGCACAGATTGGGTTCTCCACCCTTCTTCAGCATTTCTGGGTGAGACAGGTGACTCCAAAGAGGCCACAGCCTCAGCCTCACAGCTACCCTAAGCCCATTATAATTCCAAAGCGAAACCACTGCTACTGTAGGAATTACTACAGATTTACACAAGGCAAAATGAACATCAGAACTTTACCTTGGGGATTGGGTAGGCAAGTGACTTAATTAAGGAATCTACAGCTATTACTGGATACGTAGCTCAAAAGTCATCCTGCCCATGTTAAAATCATAATTACCAGCAAGTGAGAAAAGCTTATCCATTTAACTCAAGTTAAAGTCAAGTTTGTCTTATGTTGCTTATTTCTCAGTTTTCATGCACTATCAGATTTCAAGTTCCCTGTTGTGAGGTGTAATTACTTCAGAAGACTTGGTCAGTAGAAGCAAATCTTGACATTTTCAAAACCCCTCTTGACACAGTTCTTCAACCCCTTTCTGCCTGTGATAGGAAATGCAGTTAGGCTAACTTGGTAAATGCTTAAAATAATTGAATAAAAACCTACTACATTCTACTTCAAATGTAGAATACAGAGGTTCAAAGCAAATGGTTTCAAATTGAGAGATTAAAATAGAAATGCTACATAATGGGTCTTGAAGGAGCAGGAAAAAAAAAATCCTTTCATTGTGGTGAAATGCTTAGTTCTTTCATCCTCCCTTACAGCGATTCTGAAAGTTTTCATCTTTCTGTGTTTTAAACCACAATGCCAAAAGAGATAATTTATCTTTGTCTGATGGCATATTTCTACTTAATCTACTTAACACATTTCTACTAGCTCTGTCAACCATAAACACAACTCGACCCTTATACAGATTTGTTCCAGTGCTTGTGGCTGTGTGATTACCTCTCTCATCTTTGCTCTGTAAGCTTTCTTTCATAAATAATGGCTTGCAGCTCAGCCATGGCTTCTCAAAAAAAAAAAAAAAAAAGTATATATTTGATTACATTGTTGGGAATACAGCATCAGTTTTTAATCAGGAAATGTACATTGGGTATACAACAAAGCTGCTGTCCGAAAATACTTGTGCTGATACTATATTTAAGTGACTTACAACAAAGAGTGTCCGTTTTGCAATTTTTTTGTGTGTGATACAAATAAACAAAATTATTATTTTGCCGGTTCTCAAGTTGTGTAAATACATGTGAAATCAACCATACAGGCAGGTCCTGTGTTTCTCAGCCCTGTTCCTACTCAACATGTGTTTAACATTGCACCTCTGGAAGTGGGTCCATCTGGTCTCAATCTTGTTTCACATCTCTCATGAGCACTTCAAACTATTTATGCTGGTATCTATTCTAGCAAATTAAGTGTGCCTGAGAACAGTCCTGAGTACTGATGCCAACTGGTGTGATGTAGTGGGCTCCTGAGGCTTGCTGTTATCTCTAGGGTAGGAACTCCCCCAGCCTCCAGGGCAGGGGGCTGCATGCAAGCTTCAGCAGAGCTGGGTCCCCATGGCACCCGGTGTGGTAGCCCCGGTGGAGCAGCATCAGCCCTAAGCCTGGGAACCGCTCAACTTGTGGAAAACAAGAACTGCAACCCATGGCCCAGGGTCTTCCTGACTACTGCTTGGTCTGCGTGATATTTTCCAAGGAACATAATAAGTACAAGTCTCTAAGTCAGATTCACAATGCAAGTTTTACGTTTCTCAGAGATTGTAAGTTTTCACAGCATTTCCAAAAGAAACACTGAAAATTTTTCATGCTGCCTAGTTGTTGTGCAAGAGCAGTAGCAGAGTAGAGGGGACAGAAGTGAGATGAGATTTCTGTATGGTTGTTCTGCGGAGCACTAACACTGAGCAAAGACAGATACTTTAGACATGCAGATCATCTCTGGTGCTGATGTGATATAGAACTGCTATGGAATTACTTTTTTTTAGCTAAATTACATTGCCAAATTTCTGTGGAAATGCACCGTATTAGTACCTATGGTAGAGAAAATGGAGAAAACTTTCTGGCTTTATGCCAGACTCAAGGGAGAAAGAAAACAGCCATGTAGCAAACCTCACTAATTTCTCTTATGAAGTTTTGTTTACTGCAGTTTATCTACTATGGTGTTATGATTTACTTTGATATTAAATTATGAGTGTATATTAAGAGAGCTCCCTTGCAGTAGTTTTTGTCTCTCGGATGGGGAGTTTGCACTGAGATAACCACGAAAGTGTGTTTCTTCTCAGCCTGCTTGAGGAATGATTTTAGTTGCCAAATCATTCTTAATTTCAGTAGGGAAAGAAAAGAAGTCTTTAAATATAAATCAGAATATATAGCAAATACTTCTCCCTTCCAAACCAATTACTTTAACACAGTGCATTTTTAGGAACAGTTTCCATTGATTAAACAGTATGTAGCGAGTCAGAAAGTTCTGACTCAATTTTTTGCAATGATGTATTGTAATAAGGCTTGTTCCTGTCTGAAGTTAATATGCATCAACTGAGTTTATTTAATTTTAGCAAAAGAATTGCAACAGCAGCAATAGATCATATTCTGTCGTGTTGCGTTTTTGTTCCACTGAAGAAGATGGTAATAGTAGCTGGTGGTGTTTTTTGCCGAATAAAGAGAAAAAAATGCCGATCGGTTACTGGCTCATCTCTTTTGGATCCTATCACCTGTGTTCATCATCTTTCTGTAATGAACACGATCAGATGAGAAAGATAGAGAATTTGGCTGCAATGAAATAAAAGTGAGATCACTTAATGTTCTGCTGTTAAACATCCTCACGATAGGGAGCTTCTGTCTCCATTCAAGATAATAGACAATGAAGCCCTAAGACAGGAGCAATTTAAATTACATTTTAATCAACTCTCAGGAGGGAAGGCAGCATTATGTGAAACCATTAATAGAAAACCAGCAATGTTTCTTACTCTGGCTATCATTTGTGTGCATTATGCCTGAACAATCTGATGAGTTAACAGATTATCTTCTAATACATTCAAACAGTCTTCTGTGATGCTTTGAAAAAAAATCCCATCCTTCCTTCATGATGCCTTTTCAGAGCGATAGGATCAGATAACCAGATTCTCTGATCAAGTTTCATTTAAAATCCAGTAGAGGGGTGGGGGATGAAGGTAGTGAATGGAGGAGACGGTGTTGCTCTAACCACTGCATTGTGAATTTGAACAGAGATGGTTTGGCTTCCTTAGATTTTTACACACCCTGTCAGTGCTGCTGGAAAGACCCTATAATCTGTGCCTACGCTAGAGACTTGGCCCTGAGCCCAATGAGTAGGCTGTGCTTTCATACAACTTGTTCTTCTTTCAGTAGGAAAACTCAATCAGCAAAACATGCTGAACGTAAAAAAAATTATTTAGTGTGAGGTATCACAGACAGAGACAAAGCGGCAAGTATGCTGCGTTAATCCCACTTCTCAGGTTGTAAATGGAAACTGCTGATTAAGAGCAGCAAATCAATTTGCTAACTGCGACTCTAAAAATAAGGTGTGCTGCAAATAGAAAATTAATGGAAAATGGATAATGTTGTATGGATTGATCAATGGAAATGTAAGAGAAGATGAATGATGTGTAACTTTACTTTTCCCTTGGCTAATCAACTTCACGCCCACATGTAACCAATAAAGGGAGAGGGAGAGATCGCATTAATAAAAATTAACCAAGCACGCTGAGCGCCGCGCCTCCACAGCCCTCAGGAATTAGTACAGGAAGGAGAAAAGATGTTTTACATGAAAACGCTTGTATTGCGGAGACTCTTCATTAAGCTGCAATAGAAACATGCCTTACATGATCCCCAGAGCCATCGGTCTGTAGCGAGGAGATACTGGGAAAAGGACAAAAATGTAAGCAGGGACACTTCTTCTGGGAGAAGGGGTGATGTCTAAGGAGCTTGCAGTGAGCTAGAGAAAATACTAAAGGATGACCTACTTACTGCTCATTGCCACTACTGGCTTTAGTTGTGATAGTGACCAGGTTCTGTGTGTCATGGCTTAACCTCACATGCTATCCCAGTGAATGATTTGGGATTACTTAGGGTGAAAGAGAAGGAAGAACTTTGCCTCTTAAGGCTGGACAACACTAGTGAATTTTGAAGGAACCAAAATGAAAATCTCCTCAGCTCAGAGATGTGATTATGCTCCCAAGTAAAGCTCTGAACAAGATTAGTCAGAATATCTGCAGTTGTGCCATCTTGTTTCGAGTTCCCTGGTCCTCCTTCTAGAGGAGAAACAGCAGGATGACTCAAGACTTCTTCTGGGAGTCAAGCAAATATGTCTGCATGGGCTTCCAATGCTAATATAAGTGCTTTTGGAGAGCTAGTGTCTCTGAGTGGCACTGAGTCATATCTTGGTACCTAATCCAAAAACTGTAGCAGTATTTCATGTTCTGCCAAAGCATCAGATGGTGGAGAGTCCAGGCAGATTCCATTCTTTTTGGAGCAAAGGTCTATTTTTCAGATACTTTTTTTTCATAACAATGGAGTTCTGAACACATTTTTCAATGAAAATATTGATTTAGTCAGTAATACTTTGTACTAACTTGTATAAAACTGAAAACACTGAAAGTGTTCCAGTTTTTGAAAAAAGGGGGAAGCCTGGGGGACATTTGTCTTCAGAAAAGACAAAACTAAATTATACCATCAGTGTTCATGGGAGTCTGCTTGGTTACCTAGGGAATAGAGGAGGAACAGGGGAGGGGAAGGTCTGAGGTAGAGATTCAGTTACATGTGCGAGATGAATGAGTAACCTTATTGGTATATCTAGTTGAACAAACCAGACATCACTTGATCAAAAAACTGGCTTTGGAAGCTCTCCCTCGGAATGATGTTTAGAGAGGGTGTATAAATCAAATGGTTCTGACTGTGCTGTTCATCCGGCTCTAAAAGCTAAGCAACCTTGAGGTTCCTGCATCATGAGGTGACCATACTAATCTAGTATTTGTGGTGCGTCAAGTGTCCGTGTCTGGAGATGCAAAGAGCTTTGAATCAGACATGGCACGTCACCCCAAGGAGAACACTGTGCCTGAATCTGCAAAGATGCTCTCGTCTCATCGGCTTCCAGTTGTGTTTATTGGCAACCTGCAGCGTGTTGCCACACAGCTGGTACGCAAGCTGAGGAGAACATAAGCAGCACAGTTGGGAGATGACACACACGCAGCTCCCAGAAAGGAGAAAAAGTCTGAAATACAACAGCAGCAGCAGGAAAGCATGCATTATGATGGGAATTTCAAACATAAACAAAGCAAAACACAACTCATCTCCCAGATGATTATCTTTGCAGAAAACCTTCCCTCTTCCGTAAGGCTTCCTCTTCAGCAAACTTCATCTCTCATTCTTCACCATTAGTTAAGGTGTGTGGTAAGATGCAGGCATGGGTCTAGCCTGCAGTGCGCCTTTTTGGATGCAATCATCTTGGCAGATAACAGCTTAACCTTCTGGTCAGCTTTCTTTCCCAGATCTCCCACTCTTGACACCAGCACTGGATTTTTGCGCAACATCCAGCTCTTAAGGTGTATGTTTTCTTTTCTGGATGTCATGACAGCAGTTCCTGAGAGCCAGGTTTTGCTCCAGCAGGTACAACCTGCTGACACTTAAAGCACTACCTGTTTCTTTACACTAATTGCATGCAAACTACTCCATCTGCCTTACTCTGCTGCTTCTCTCTGTCTGATAAGGACTGCAAATCAGGTGCATGGCAGGAAAATAGGCAGAGGTCATATTTGAATTTCATCTTTCCAGAGAGACTGGCACATCAGAAAAGAACAGAAGGTCAAAGGCAACCTTTGCACCCTTCAGTGTGGTTCTACCTCCTTGACTTCAGTGAGGATTTTCTTGTAACTTGTTGGCCTTTGCTATGCTGGCATCTTTTGCATCCCCAGGCCAAGTGTGTCTTACAGTCATCTTTAGCTCTGCTTTGTGAAGGTGAATATTCTTCAGTGAATGTGTATCCAGACTGAAAAAGCACTGAATAAGGGTCTGCCTAAAGTGAGTGACACAGCCTACCTGCTGGAATGGGCTTGGGCTCAGCTTTTATACAAGCAAATGTCAAGAATCGGACACCTGGAGAGAAAAGCAGTTGTTATAAAGTAATTTATTAAATAAAGTTAGAGGATATCAGATCCCCCCTGGGGTCGTCAGAGTCCTGAGTATTTGAAAATCATTAGTCAGGCTCTGAGAATTCATGAGATTGGCTTAGATAATATGAGATTAGAAAATGCGTTTGGGGTTAATTTACTTGCCTTTCCATATCAAAGCATTAAAGACTCACATGTATATTGGTTAGAAATATAATTTATTAAGAAGTGAAGCAGAGCTTTTCAGCAGGTCTGCTTCCATGTTTGAAGAAAGTCACAGGAGATGTCTGAAATCACTGAAAAAATAAGGAGTTTTCAATCTCAAAAGGAGAACACTGTCGGCTTTCATTGGACACGCATTTGGCTCTCCCTGCTCCACAGGCACCAAGGTAGCTGCTCCAGATTTACACTTGAGTGTGGGAGATCAGACTCAGAGTGGAATTCTGCTGACAAAAAAATACTACAATCAATTTTAAATTAATCTTTTCTTTGTTTACCTTCTAATTCCTTCTCATTTATTTTGTTTTCTACTTCAGCCAGAAATGTACTGGGCAAAAAAATGTAGAGTATGATATAATGAACATGATGCTCATACAAGGTCATGGTTTTTTAGTAAGGGCGATTACTCCTAGTTATTTCTATTTATATGCTGGCATGAAGATCCTTTTTGAAGATAAGGATTTAACTTCGAGGTATTCATGTATGTTCAAGAATGATAAAATCTGTTAACCAGTGTAGTCCCTACGTAGCAGTGCTGAAGTACATTATGAGAATTTCAAAAAATCTCTATCTTCTGTATTGATAGGAACTAATTATAACTAAATGCACCACAGCAGTTTTAATTAAATTGTCAGTATAGTGACAGTGACGTTGAAAAGGTGGTTGCACAGTCATTCCTTTTTAATGATGGCTCTTCTCTGTAATTGGGGTAATTCCAGATTTATGAGGATTAGAAAAGCCATCTACCCTAAACTCTTTCTTGGAGATTCTTGTAAAAGACTGGAAGTATTGTCATAAAGTAAAGCCATAGACATAATGACAGATAGTTCTGCCTTTCTGGAGTCATGTCTTGTGCCTTCTGGAACATTTCCACATCTCTTACATGTATGGCTAAAGAGTGCTAGCTGCCCATGAAGGACTGGACTACACTGTCCTTCACTGGGGGACAGATCACCAGGCCTTTGCCATGACATGCACTAAATTACTTGACAAAAACCGCTTGGCTTTTCATGTGTCTGGTTCCTGACATCAAAGCCAGGCAGGGTCACACCGAGACTTAACTGGATGGCAATGCGCTCATGTGGTGAAATCCCCAGTTCCGGTAAAATTTCCACTGATCCCAGTGCAATTCTGATTTGGGAGACTGAGGGTTTAATGCTGCGATGCAGCGAGCGGCTGACACAGACAGTGGGAGCTGGGGGCCCTGGGCACTTCCCCGGCCACACCAGGCCCGATGCCGCCATGTGCAGCAGGGCCGAAGCTGAGCAGGAGCGTGCAGGCCGTAGGCTTGCCCCGCATCCCTGGGCCGGCTGTGGGTACTGGCATCCTTTCAAGGAAACCCTCGTTCGCTCAAGAACGCTTCATGGTTCCTCAGTAAAATGCATAAATGGAAATAGAAAGTGGTAATTAATGTCCGGCGCACATGTGCAGCATCGCTGATAATGTTGCCTGGTAACGGAGGAGGGGATGGCAGGGCCCTGCCAGGAGGCAGCGGCAGGCTGCGAGTCCTCTTCAGTGCCGAGGTTTTGCCCAGGGGAAGGAGAAAGCCCTACAGACAGCACTCACCGCCTTAGCGACCCGCATGTACGGGCGTGAATGCATACACGCATACATACATTCTGTTTTGGACTGCAAAATGCCATCCTGAATAAATAAATGTATGCGCGCTCTTTTTATCTCGTACCAGACACTTGTGTTTTGCTGTGAGGTGCTTACAAAGGGCTTTGAATAACAGTATGTTCCTGCGAGGAAATTTTTCACATCCTGCTCCTTTGATCATGGTGGCATGGGGAGAAGGAAGCAGGCTGTCTTCATTTCTGTAACTAGGTAGGGTGCCCAACTTGACAAGGAAAAACAGTTCTTACCCTACAGATTTGCTTTTTATGAACAAAAGAGCATTAGTACAATTTATGCATTTGTAAGTGCATTAGAAAGAGGCTTGAAAAGAAAATTGGCAAATTCTTTAGGAATCAGCATTTTTTTTCACTCCTTAGCATATTCCAATTTTCTGAAAATATAATCTGTTTTCCTTGGTTTTTAGTGTGTTTCTCACAGTTATAAAGCTAGTTTCATTTTGGGTTCTTCCTGCAGTACATGAAACTATTAACCAAAATTTGTGTTCAGTTACTAAGCAAAAATATTTCATTATTGTAACAGCTACTAACGTCACAAAAGCTTTCAACACGCAGTCCTAGCACACCCCAGGAAAGGTTTTTGGTTCAGCCACTCTCAGTCTCGCCCAGTGCTGAGACCTCTGAGCCCAGGTTGCAGTCTCCCCATAAACTACATGCATTGCCAAGAGAAATGTGTGCTCCGAAACAAAATTCCCATCTCGTAAGGACAGGACTAATTTTATTAGGCATTTGAATGCTGAGGCAAGTCAGTCAGATTATGAATGCTTCTTATCAGCTCTCCCAGAGGTCAGAATACTCTTTATCTGCAGCTGAGTTGTACCCGAAAAGTACATGTTCTTTTATTTCAAAATCATCTTGTGAATTCAAATAAATTACTTCCTGACAGAGATGTGGCAGAAAATGCTGGTGGCCAGCACAAGCTTTTGGAAGCCCATACGTACACACCTACCCTTGCAGCAGATCTGTATGTATTGCAAGTTCAGGTTGGAGGCATCACTTTCATCATAGGCCAAAGACTAGAAAATTAAACAAACTCATCATAAAAGGATTTCAAAATGCTTTTTCATGGTAATGAAAATTAAATGCCTGCAATCAAAAGTGAAAATATGAGTACACAAGGGAGATAATTTGAAAGGAATCATAAAAATTGTTAGGAGAATTAAAAGTTACAAAATGTACAATGCAGTACTTTTCACCACAAACCTAAGGAGAAACAGCAAAAATACCAGCTTTGATTTTAAGTTATAGCAACACTAATTGAAGACAATGAAGAACTAAAAAGTCATATTTTAAAGGCATTTTCAATTTATTGGCTGCATTATTCTGAGACAGATTGCTGAACTGCTGAAAATCTTTTCATATTTAAAGTCCTTACCCATACTACTTTACCAGAATGATATGCAGCCCCAGTTCTAATTACTTGTGGTACACATGATTGATGGATTTTCTCTTCACTTGGGATTATCAAAGGAGCAAAGAACAAGGCATTTTAAAGCAAGCAACCTAGTGAAATATTACCTAGCACTCTGAGTAGTCAGGAGGGAAGGTTAGATGCCCTGAAAGGTGCTTTTCTGCACCTCTGAACCCATGAAATTGAATAGCAGCCAACCTCTTTAAAAGACTGTGCAGTAATGAACTGTAAAAAGGGGGCTAGTTCAGTGAGATAGTGGTTTATAAACAGTAGGAGAGAGATTTTGGCCAGCAGACAAACTCCTTCCAGCATGGTGATGAAGCATGCATCAGTCTTCCTGCTGGGGAGCTTCCCATTAGCATCAATCTTGGCCACAGTGCTTTGGGTCCTCCAAAGGAGTCTTTGACATTAACGACATGAACAAATATAAATTCAGATAGCACCTTTTAACCTTATATGGCTTCTTTGTGTGTTTTGGTGTTACTAAAGACAACTGTAATCACAATAACAGCTAACATTACATCTGAAGGGGGCAGCAGTGTTAGGATGTGGAAATGCAACGTGCATCCACAAATTGGTATAAAGTTCACCATACGGCCTTAGTGGGAACTTCAAGCTGTGGCAATTGGGTTTCTGTTAATAATACAAAAGACAGTTCCATGACTCCCTGCACTGAAGAAAACATAGCCAGCAAATTCTGTTTAGTGTTTATTTTCTCCCTCCCTGTTTGCTGTGGTCCTACTGCTGTTTTTTTTCCAAAGAGCTGTGATTGCCCCACAAAGCAAAAGGCAATGTTTACAATGCTAAGGAAATAATTGTGTGGAGGTTGGTGTTAGTGGTGTTCTCTCCTTCTCCATGTAGGCGACAACCCTTTTGGTTTGGGAAGCTTTGTCCCTGACCTTCTGCTCATTTTGAACTTTTTCTGATGACGACCTAGCTGACAGAAATGCCAACCTTTGTTTAATGCCATAATATGAAGCAGACTGAGCCATGGCATCAATGGGGTAGTGACAGAGAAAAAGAGGTAAGCACAGCAGGATGGACTTATGTGCCATCTGGCTTCAGAAGTTTTTCATTACCTGGGGTTTCTCATTTTCTCAAATCACTTCAGCTGTGAGGGGTTACCACCCTGCCAATAGGCTCACTTTTGTAAGGTGCTGGAATACATGTTAACATACTTAACTTTACATGTTCACATTTGATGATTTCTGTATGAAGGCTGGAGAAAAATTGTATGGAAAATTTATTTATTCTTTCATTGAAAACTAATACATTGATATTTGTCTTGTTAGAACTGTGCTCTTCCATCATTGTACACCAACACATCAGTTCCCAAGAGGTGAATGTGGTCCAGAAAAGGGTTGAGTTAGCAAATAGAAAAAATAGAAGAAAAAAAAAAATACTGTATTGTCTTTAAGTTTGAGCATGGATAAATTAGTAACCTTTACAATGGCAGATTTAAAAACACATAGACCCTGATTACCTCCATTTTACTCATGACTGGTATATTTGGATTAGGATGGGGTCTTTCAGATAATCCACCAAAAGTCTGACCAGTTTCATCAGCCTTCATGAGCCTACTGGGCCCGTCTAGTTGGTTTGGAAAATATCAAAGTCAGATCCTTAGATCTCCAGTATGTTTTTGTTTCTTCCAAGCTAACAACTCTTTATCTATTAAAACCTATAAAGGTTTATCTACTGATGGCCAAATAATAATTTTACCTCTGTGGAATATTTGAGCCAGTGTCTTGGCAATTCTGGTTCTTGCAATGCTGTGTCTGCAGTACCACTTAATCCAGAATATAAATGTGATGGTGACCCTCTGCTCAGCTGTGAATTTCATGTACGTTATACCTGCCCTCTCAGGTCCCCTTGATTTTATGGCACACAGGAGGTAAAATGGCTCATAAGGATCTTGTCTACTGCAATGTTTGTGTTAACTTGTATGTCAAAGCTGTTGAAGCTGGAAGGGTTATAGTGTTTCATAAGTATACGTGTTCCATAGACCCCCAGCACCTATACCATAATAACAAGAACAAGATGCGGTCCTAGAAACTGAGAAAAATGCAAACCTCAAAGCTGCCAAATTAACTAAATTTGTCAGAGAAGCAGTGAAAGCATCTGCAGGCTGAAACTCATGAATTTCATAAGGAAGAGAATCCCACCAAACTGGGGCCAGGCACATTCCAGATGGCACAGATGGTTTAGCAAGTGACAGATTGGAAACAGAACCCAAATTATGAGCAAGTACATAAACAGAAATCAAAATTTCTCCAATAGGTAGGAGTCAAAGTCTGAAGGGTCTTCAGAAACAATAATAACATGTTAATTTTAAGTCTCAAAAGGTAGCCAAGTGCAATGCCTGAGTAAAGATGGTATATGACAAGTATTGAGAGGAGCACACAACTTTTAAGTGACTGCCAAGTTTGGAGTAGATCCTAAACAAAACAGAGAGGCAGAAAATGACCACCCAAATGCAACTGTAAGCCAACCTAGAAACTACATATAAACAAGCCAAGATTTCGTTAACTCATTTCAAAACCGATCTGATGGAAAAAATGACTTTGTTATGTCTTTTTAAATCAAAATGTGATTTTGACTGACTTGTATGAGAGCCAATTTATAGATGGGTAGAAATGTGCAAATCATAAAAACAGTAAGTACCCATGACCATGCAAAGAAAAATGTGTGAAACCAATAGGAGCAATGAAAGAAGAATCAGAAGTAAGAATATTTCCATATCAATAAGGGAGGGAAGGAGATCACAGCAAAGCTAACCCTCAAAACAACATATGGGGAAAAGTGAGAGGACTCTTAGCTCAGAATTAAACAGAGACTGATTATTTTATACTTCACTAATGCAAACCACCATATGTGCTATCTTTAAACTCAACACAGCAGAAAAATTGAACTAATAGAATAATAATGCTAATAATATCGTAGGGGCAGTTTAAGAAGCTGTGAGTGTGAAAATGCTAATCATAGTTCTGTGTATCTGTGTGTGTATATGTATCTGTGTGCACATAGATATTTATACACACGTACACACACATGTAATATATATGCATACAATTTTACAGCTGCAAGCATCTCCACCTCTCTTTTAGCCATTGGTGATACAGCTCCCAGACAGCCATCCTGTTGGTGACAACACCCATTACTGGTAAATCCCTGGATACTAAGTACAGCCTGAGGTTTTCATTCACATGTGTGATTTTGTTTTGTGACCCAGTGAAGGACTTCTGTAGAGACAGAGTGATGGGGAATGTGCTGTGGAGCTGGCATGCCCTCTCTTAATACCTTCTAGTCTTCTCCTGGCATTAAGAATGAGGAGTATTTTGCTGGAAAGGGGTAATACTAATAAAAGAAGCAGTAATACAGTCTTTCAAGCTATATGGCACAATTAGATCTTCTGTATGTTCTTCTACAGAGGGGCTATAAACATATTGTCTCCTCCAGCTCTGTTTTATGGGCCTGAATATGTTCCACGTCCTAGAGCTACCAACAGCCACGTACTGTGAAGTGGCTGGAGTGCTTCAGTAGCTCTGCTGCGTCCCACCATGCACACATACATTCCTCTTCAGTTTTCAGGGTTGCAGAGTGTCATTTCATCCCATAGGTTTTGTTTATGCTTTTCTCTGGCCCAGCGCACTCAGTGTGCATCCCTAGGAGCCAAGTCAAGCTCTGGATTTGTTCTGCAGATGTGGTTTGGAGGAACTGTCTTACAGCAGGGATTACTTCACAGTACTTCAATGCAAAGCTGTATCATAACTCTCCTGTCACCCTAAGTCAGAAAACATTTTTTTCAAAAATAGTACGTGGAGCCTATGAATAGGTCATAAAATGTCTATTTGAGAAAATGAAGCGGGAAAATAGATCCATGTTTTAATTTAGTAGCTTTACCTGCTGGCCGGGCACATCTCCTCTTCTCTTCACCTTTAATCCGGGCTATGTGCAGCACCACCTCTGTGCCTCCTCCCTTGCTTTTTTTATTTCCCTGCCAGACTCTGCCCTACTCCTTGCCCCACTGCCTTTCTGAGTTGCTTTGATATTCAGATCGATTCAAATATGCTCTCAGATCAAGCGGCGGTAAAGGCAATAATTGAAGTCACAATTATAAATCCTAGACGTGCACTGAAGGTCTCTCTTTGTATCTGCCTGCCTTCCCCCTGACCCCGCCAGCATGTTCTCAGGGACCAACACCCCCTGCCTCCCCTATTTTCCTGAGCAGGGGAGAAGGATCCCCTGTGGGGCAGGCAGAGCCCCCCGAGCCTCCCGTCTCCTCTGATGTGCAGCGTCTGCTGCTCGTGCAGGAAGGAGGGAAGGCAGCCCTGCTGTGGGGGAGACGCACGTCCTGGGGGGCACGCAGCCAGCCCGGCGCTTAATGAATCAGTGCCTTTCATCTGACAAGGGGCTCATGCCCCGCGCTTAATTAGACATCTCTGGAGAACCGTAGGTACTAGATCTTGCCCTAGAAGGGGGAAGGTGGTAACAGACGTGGAAACACAGTAGGTGCGGCGGGGCCCCAGCCCCTCAGCCATGCCGCATCGCATGGGGCCACTTTGGCAAATGTGTCCCAGGCACAGCAGGAGACCCTATTAGAAGATGAGGAAACTGCCAGCTTTCCTGTCCAAAAAAAGGAAATCGTGCGACAATTTGTGCAACCCTAGGCTTCAATGAAGGAATGGGAATTCCATTGAGAGAAATGTGTGTTCCCACTTCTTTCCCAGGTCTCTCCTGCTAAAGTCCTGCTGTCCACGTTCACACCTTGCCCACCTCCCACTGCCAACCCCAGTGCCCCAGCGGGGCATGTACCAGCACCAGCTTTCTTGAAAAATGAGTCTTCATACCAGGAGCAGATTATCTGACCTATCTTTTTTTTTTTTTTCATCATTCGCTTTGCTATGACTGTTAATTTTTTTAAGTAATTTTGTTCTTTGCCATCCCCAATTCCACTTCAGATGCTTGATCCTCCATAACACTTTCTCTCTGACCTCACAGTCTGTTGCCATGGAAATTCGGCTTTGTAACTTCGCTGATGGATTAGGGAGAAGACAAAAGATAGACTGTGTAGGAAATGAACCTACATTTGCTAAAGGGCAAGATTTTGGTCATGGCTCTACTGCTCCCAGGCCTGAAGAAGCTGTTTGTGAAAGTCTTGGCTCTGCTGTGGCCCAACTTGCGTGTGACAGCACTGGAAAAGGGTATAACTCGCAGCCAGGTGCTGGAAGAGGGGGTTCACTCTGTGCCTTTGCCCACCCCAGGTGGGTCACATCTTGGTCACTTGCAGGCAGACGCCACAGCTTCAGCAGCAGCTTCAGCAGCAGGGTGCAAATCCGTTCCTTCGCTTACCCAAGCGCAAGCGCACAAGGCTCGCTGAAATCCTTGCATTTCAGTAGAAGGTCTCAGAGAAATCCTGCAAGAAAAGGCTCCCTGTGAGCAAGGCAAGGCCAAATGTCCATTGAATGTTTTGGCTTATCTCACCTAATGTTTGCTGTAGAAAATTGTTAATGGTGTCCTTTGGCTTGCTCGCCTCTGAGGGATTACGCAGTGGTTTCAGAGGCTTTCCAAATGGGTGGGCAGGCAGCACAGCTGCCTCCATGCAGCCCACGTGCTGCACGTGTTGCTCAGGGAGCCTGGATCCAGCCGGGTGCAGAGCTCCTCCCGGGCACGGCTCAGCACTCTTGGTATTTTCTGCAGCAGCAGAGGGACGTGCAGCACTTTGCTGATCAGCCCCTGAGGTCCCAACAGCATCCAGGGCTCTGCTTGACATTTCAGGAGAATATGACGACTTGCAGCGCATGCCCCGAGCACCGTATTGATGTCACTTTGCTGGATGCGGGCCAAGCATCCAAAGGGCGGTGAGTTGGTTAATATGATAATCACGTTGCATCCCAGCATCTCCGTATGACAGAGCTTTCCGTTCCTGTTCGTGATGCTGCCACGTTTTTCTCCGAGGGCACACATGACTTAAGCAAAGTGGCAGAAGGGAAAGAGACTAGTCAGCATTCATCGGGGAAAATATCTGTAGGAAAAAAATAAAAAATAAAATCCACTAATAGTGGTGATGATAACCGTCAGGAGTGATTGCATTCTCTGTGGGGTCCAGTCAGCAGGGTCTGGTACACCTCTGGAGACCGAGAACCCCAGTAAGCAGTGGGAATGCTGGAGAATGAATAACCAGAGGAGGGGATCAAGAAGCCTTGGGGTGGCTGGAACTTCCATGTCCAAGCCAGAAGACAGAAGGGGGAGCTGCCTAATCACCAAGAGCTGGTGCCTCTTCTCGGAGGGAAGTTGAGAGCCACAGCAGCTGGAGAAAGTGCAGATGGCTGCAGGCAGCACTTAACAGCTGGCTTAGCATCCAGCCCTGCTGAACCAGGCAGGGCAGCCCTCACACTATGGGGAGTACTCAACTTCCCAGCATGATCTTGTCCCCTTGCCAAGGACGAGGGCAGTCAGGGGCCACTGCTGTTTTGCAGGGACAGAGCAGGGCCCAGGTGCTTGTACAAAAGGAGAGGCAAGCTAAGGGTTTTATCTGCAGCCTCTTTAGGTTGGTGGAGATCCTTCTCCTGATGTCAGTGGCCTTGGGATCAGACCCTGAGTCTTTGCAGTTTGCCTTGAACAGATCTGAATATTCTGAACTCTGGGTCATGTGTGTTATCCTACAAACTTGCCAGTAGTCCCAGCCCTGAGATGGTCTCTGCCTTCCTGCAGCCTGATGGTTCCATTCCCTGAGATAATCTTGTTCCGGAGGTCTCACTGAAGTCTCTTCCCTCTGCAGTTCTTGCTGGCACCAAGGGACTGCTCTGCAGGAGCTGGCAGTCGCTGGTCCTGGAGCAGGCAGTCTTTGCCATTGAATCAGGGGCTGCATTTTAACAGAGGGTGAAGTAACATTGCTCATGCAATACTTGCCCACCACCAGGCTGAAGCGGAAAATTGGTTGATATGATCAGCATCTGACTGGCAAAGCTGTGACGTTACCAGCTGAACCAGAAGCACTTTCAGCTCACTGGCAGAGTCCTTTCTTAGTGCAGCTATATGATACTTCAAAAATATTTGCAATGGGTTTATTTCCAGCTGGATCTGCCTCCTGCAGCAAACCCTAGATTTATTACCTCTATCATGTATAAAATACTTTCTTTATACCTCGTATCAGCTTCCTTTCAAACCAGACGATACTTACAGTTTATGGCATACTACATTATAGTCATTTACCATCATACATACTGTGTTCTTGCATGGCTTTAAATGCTAAAGGACACCTTGCTGCCCTGTTTGAAAGGAGGGGGAGAGCAGAAAACCCATGTATTAGCAAAATTGCTGTCATTTATTTCATCACATCAAGGCAAGTGTGGTTGAAATAACCAATCCGTTATAAGAGAGGTGATATATCATTCATTATTTGCTGCTTGCTATGGCAAGCCACTGGCTCAGCACATCCACACTTATAGATTTGGTATGTGGAAAGGTGTAACAAATGTGCAGTGGTGATGAGCAAAATTAATGTTAATATTTACTGCTCTACTGTGACTGCTATGTATCAACTGCTTCCCCCTCCCTTCCTATTTGCCCCCCTGTGTACATGCAGACAAATGTTCCGTCTATTTAATTTACATCCCAGCTCTCACTCAGCAGCGAGCCAGTCAGCTGGGGCTCCTTCCCTTTAGCAGAACAGAAATAGCACAGGCACCTGGGGGAGGTCACTTCGCCACGCCGCTGTGCCCTCCTGCCTTTGGCTGCCGCCGTGCCTGTGTGCGAGGGCAGCTGCAGAGCGATGCTGGCTGCGTGCTTCTCCACCAAATATTTCACTCAAATTGCGTTGAATGGACTGGGGGGTGTCTGGCTGTGTAAAGCACCTGTGAAATTGCACACCAAATGTTTTGAACCATTGTGACAATATAATATACTGGTATAGATATTATACTGTTTGGATAGATGGACTGACGGATATAAAACAGTATACGTAGCATAGAGATAGATGGCTTTGTTATTGTATCCTTAATAAGCCAGCTGGTTGCAGCATCCTGTAAGAAGTCCCTGGAGCTGCAGACAGCCCTCGTGCAGCTTCACCAGAAGGCTCCTTCTGTGGCTGCTGGGAAGGCAGAGGCAGGCAGGGCGGCACAGTTGATGCCAAGGCTTGGTGGGTTTCATTTTAAAGTCCCTTTGTCCTGATGTCAAATCCTGCCCGTTCCTCTGCATGCAGCCTCAGTGTAGCCGAGGTCCCTTGTGAAGAAAGACAGAAGCATTCACGTGAGTTCCCAGCCTAGCTCTTCAGAGTCACTTGTCTTATGACACAACAGGGCATGCTTGAGGTTTGGTGTTTATAGATTCTGGACTGCTTAACTACATGTTTGGGAAGTGAATCTATAAAACAAATTAACCCCGAGCAATGCATCAGTGCTCCTTACACTGTGGACATCATTCCTGTACTCCTGTTTTGCATTACAGACAGCAAGAGCACGCTCCAGGGCTGCTGAGTCCCAGCCAGGACATAGAGCTACTCCACATGCAAATCCCAGGCAGTTGAGCCCATATTAAATCACCTGCTCATTGGAAAGTCATGGAGAAACAGTGAGAACAGAAGGTCACCTATGACCTAAATGTAATTCATTTCATATGAAGTACAACAAAATACTCTGTATTCTCTGCTGGGATATATCCCACAGCCCTGATAACTGCTTGCCACCTCAGCACCTCCCAAAAAATCCATCTGATCTTTTCCCACCATGAAAAAATCTTTTTTTAATTAAAAAATAAAATAAAATAAAATAAAATAAAATAAAATAAAATAAAATAAAATAAAATAAAATAAAAAGATACCCTTCTCTACTCCTCTAAGCCCCTGGGCAAGTTTGATCTACTTTTTTATTGTTGCTACGATTGTGTCATATCATTCTTTTCAGCATTTGTAATGTTTTTCTAATCAAATTAGCCTGCTTTTCTGAATGCTGTGCTGCAGATGCTTTATAAATACCATTACTCTCTTATTTTTAAATAAGAATGCTATATGTTTGCTGAAAATCTGAGTGGTGAACCTCTTAATTTGTCTCTCCACCTCTCAGCATTCCCACATTAAACACATTTGCTAAATGGGAGTTGCATGTGTGCACCTTGGGGAGCAAAGCCCCATAAATATGCATACCCAGTAACCCATTTCCAAACAGGAGCAGCTTTGCTATTACAGTTCATTTCTCAAACCAGACAGAAGATAACGGGTCAGAATCTGCTCCCGGCTCTGCTTCTGTAACCCCCACGACTTCAGCGCAATGCAGGTGCCTCATGGAAAGGCAGATGCCACTCCCCTCATGTCTCGTTACATCCTGATCATCTTCAGAGCATCGGTGCAAGAATGAACCTAACAGGGATTCCTGATAGCACATGGGTACTATGCAGGACTTTTAATTCAGAAGCATAAAGCAGAAATGCCAGAGGAGGTGTGTGGGTCTTTGAGAAATTGCTATCTTCTGTCCAAGTGCTTGCCCTTGGTTGCCCTAAATCAGTGTTTCTGCACCCTGGTGCCCCTTCTTTTGGGTGATCTGGATATGGGCACTTCTCTCTCAGTATTTCCAAATCTGCCAGCAAAGCTTGAACAAGAGCAAAACAAGTCATTCATGGCTCACTAGAGCAGTGAGTGGTTGTAGCTTTTGACAGCATGACAACTGAGTAATAACAGGTTTTCACATGGTGGCTCCACGTGATCTCTTTGGTGGCTACAAGTTGTACTAGAGATTCCCTGTCCTGGGGAGTGACATGTGAAGCGGAGCATACGTGGTGCTTCATAATCAGTCTTTGGCTAAGGATGTGCATTCCAATAGGCCAAAAGGTTTTCGAGTCCAAATATTTTTTATCCCAAACGGGACATCTAGAACTGAAACAGCTTTTCTTGCTAGTCTCTGTGTCATTTGTGCAACAAAGCAACTTGTTTTTTTAGGCACCAAACTTAAATTCCTGCTTGAAGCAACGTCCTCCATTATGAGCAGATGGACCTGGGGTTTTAGTTCCCACTGGTTCAAATTTTAATAAATCTATTTTGCTCTTACCAACACTGCAGAAGATGAGCATGAGCTTGAGTGTTTCTTGGAGAACAGATGGACTAGCAAGTCAGCATGACCGCAATGTCCCTGCAATGCCTAACGCAGTGAGGGCCCCTGATCTTATCGCTGTGTCTGGATGTGAAAGCCACAAATACATTGGGTGATGATAAAAGTACTGGACAGGCTTTGCTAGCAGCTCGTGTGGTTCTGGCTGTGAGGCTGAACTTGAAAGATGGGGCTGCCGAAGCTGGCAAAGAGCTTCTGGATGAAGTCTTGCAGACGGTCCCAGTAGTCGCTGTGGCAGGGTTCCTGTCTGCCAGACATAAGAAATAAATTTAAATTGCCCTAAACAACCTATGATTATCTGATGCTAAGAGCAAAAATGTCTCTTCTAGGAAAGAGGAAAGCCACAGGCCCACTCAGGAACACGTTGGCTTGTACAAAGCTAATTTATGACCACTTGGGAAATGTTAATTAGTCGTGTGAAAGCAAAACACTATTACAGCTTCAGCTCAGTTTCTGTTTCCAGGCTTACCTCCATTTTTCAGGCGCTCCTAATTTTCTCAAGCAAGTTCCTCGGAGAGGCCAGTGTACTTTTCAGGTTTGTCATCAGCCTAAAGGTGAATATTTTGAGAACTCTCAGCAAAATCAGCTCGGCTGTTTTTATGACATGTGGGTGTGAAGAGAACCCGGCTATTCCTATTTGTTCCGGTTGCAGCTTCTCTGCCCTCATAACTCAAGAACAGCTGACGCTAGAAAATTTGAACTCAGCTCGTTTTAGAGACCTCAGTGATGAAGGAGAAAACAGTTCGTGTTTGAAGAAAATCAATTCAATATTTCTGGAGCTGGGAGCAATTAGAGTCGAAGGCCGAATTTTGCTTTGAATTACAGCAGTGCGGCCCCCCTGAAATGCCAGTCTGAGGGCAGATTCATCTTGGCACATTTTGTACATATTCATAAAGAAATTTGTTTTTTTTTCCTAGAATGCTAAACAGAGGTCAAAAGGAAGAATGTCAGATTTATTCTGCATGAAAGGCCCAACTCCAGCTCTGATGCCAATCCATGGGTTGAGGTATAAATAATGTGCATGCAGTGTGGAGCAAATATCTCTGCCATGTCAATGCGAGGTTTGTGAAATAAACTGAAATAGAACCTTTGCAGATAAAATTATTTATTCTGGACATATTTCTTGTATCCAGTATCACTGAGTAAGGAAATATGCAAGCTGCACCATTTTCCAGTTTTATTTTCCTCCATTCCCCTTTTTCTTTTCTCTGTCTTTCTCCCTCCTCCCTGTCTTAGAGCCTCTCCTCTGTCCTTCCTTCTTCCTTTCCTTCCTCTCAGCAGTGCTCTAAGACTGTTATCTGCAGAGATCTCGCTAATGATCTTCCCCATGCCAATGAGCAGTAACTAAAGAGTTAATGCTGGCATTTAAGTGTCGGTTTTGGGCTTCGACTTTACGTGGTAGTGACAGGAGAAGAACATACTAGGGAAAAACTTCTATTTTTTTAGAAATGCAAAACAAAAGTGTAGATTATATCTTATTAAAATGTTGTGGGATCAGTCACGTAAATCCATGGAGTGGGTTTCCATCAGCCTTCGGTTTGGGGTTTTCATTAGGGGCTTATTGCTGTTTCTGTCAAATTGAGGCCTTGCATGAAATTCTACAAAATGCTACCAAAGGGGCCCTTCAGTAATGTGCCCCTTCGTCTTGACATGAGCTGTTTGGTCCATGAAAAATCACCATGAGCTGTAAATGGTTAAAGGGAATAGATGTGTTAAAACCTCTTATGTCCATACCATATTTACAGAAAGTGGATTTTTCCAGTCCCTGCCCGTTAGCGGATTGTCACGTGCTGTATCAGGCAAACTGCAGGAAATGGAGTCCGTCTGCTCCTGTGCCATCACAAGAAGCCTCCCCAAATGGCCCAACCATTCCCTGACATCCCTTGAAGCAATTCTCTGCTTGGGCCCACAGCAGGGTTTAGCTAAGGTTGGTGCATCAGTTCAGTCTCATCCATTTTCAGGATGATTTTACCCCTTGTGAGCTGGCCACAGCACTCCCTCCTTATGACTGAGCTGAGCCTCAGTCACCATGACATACATTTAGATTTAAGCAAATACGATTGTGGCTTCACTTTGTATGAGCAGTCATCCTTTTAAATGTGCTTTATCTTCCTAAGCTGTATGCCTTGCATACTTGGTATGAGACTGTGCCCTGTGCCAAGATGGTAATGCATCCTATGAGACAGTTTTGCCTAGGGTCTGTAACAGAGACTACCAAGGAATCTTTCAAGTCTGGATTTATGTCTTCTGTCCCAGTGGAGAATATCCTGTGCGGACGTTTCAGACTACATCAGTGTGCTCCACCTGATTCACAGGACTGTCTTTCTTGGGCAGGGGTTGTCAGTTTTTTCTAACTTCGCACAAGTTGAAGACCTTGATGTGTTTACTGGAAGAGAGGCCCACATCTAAACTATAAAAGATTGAATTTTTTCTAATCTGTTTATTGATAAAAGATGAACAAAACTCAAACACTGAATGTATGTGTTTATGTTAATAAAAATAACGTGGATAAGTCCAGCCTTATTCCCCCACAACTGCTATTATAGCCTGCCTGTGCCTGTGGGTACACAGAAGGGATGGATTGTCAATCCAGAGATTTCTTTGGACAAGAAGACTCTTCAGCATAATCATACACACATCACTGAAAGAAATGTAAATGTACACCGTCAGGCATTTGTTAAGAGTGGGATTTGCATATTCGCCATCAGCAACTCTTATTCTGTGGAGGTTGAGTTTGATCATATTTATTCCTGTGAATGAAAGGGTGATTCATTTTTTTTTAATGGAGATGACAATTGGTTATTTTGTCCTAACATCTAAAAATATTATTCAGTTTCTCCCTTCCCCTTCTCTCCTCCCTTCCTCCTTCTTTTTGCAATCAGTGTGTTTGTTTAAGGCTGGTATCTCAATGGCTCTGTCTGAGGAGGGAAGTGTAGGGAGAAGCACATTTTGACGTGATCCTGTTAATGAGCTGTGCTGCAGTCACCAGGCTGGAGCTTTGGAGGGGTTGCTCTGCACTTCTGGCTTAGAGTGAGTTGTAAAAATGTCATCCAGCAATGAAATGCTCTTGCCCTTCCAGCTTTCCAGGTACAGAGCCAGCCGTGGGATGGCTCCATGTTGCCTGTGCTTTTTGGGTTTCACTAGGGCCAAACAACTCATGCGAGCTGAGGATCTGGTCTGTTGCTTTAAACTGCATATAAGATGGTCAAGTGTGTATGTTGCCTGGGCTAGAAATCCAAAATGATGGGGCAGAGGAGGCCTGCTTGCCCCAAAGGTCCTGCTGCAGGAAAAGGCCTATGAACCCCTTCCTTCCTTCCTTCCTTCCTTCCTTCCTTCCTTCCTTCCTTCCTTCCTTCCTTCCTTCCTTCCTTCCACTTGTGCTTTCAAACAGTCCCTCGCAGTCTTTCATTTTAAAAAACACAGATATTTTGTTTCCAGCTACCATTTTTAAAATAACTCCTGAGAACTGTTGTCGCTGTATCCACCTCTCAGTCATGCTCTGCAGAAGTGGCTGTTCCAGTGCAGTGTTTCTGCTCAGCTGCTCCTCAGACCCCGGTGAGCAAGCAGAGGATAAGCGCTTGCTCTGCTTCAGTTTAGGGCTGCTTACACTGCTCCTTCCCCCTCTGCCTTCTAGAAATATCACATCTGGACTGACTCCAAACCTGGAAAGTTTTAGCCCAATTAAATAATTATTGTGACAGTTATGTGTCTCTTGAAAACCACAGGCTTATTACAGAACCATAATTTTGGTCATTGCCATAAGTACATTCAATCCCTTTACCATCTTTTCAGCCCTTTCAAAGCTATTCCACATACATTTTTAACATGCGCCAAAGATTTTACATTATAAAAAGAAAGTTTGGAAACAGCACGGGATAAGTTAGGTAATACGATGCAAATTCAAGGAATAAGTCTGTATTCTTTTTTTCCCCTACATGGTGTGTGCCACGTAGCTTGGAAATTCAGCTGCTGCCCTTGACATACGCATGGACGCTAGATGATTTTTCAAGAGACATGATGGAAAAAGCAAGTAGAGCCAAGCTGAGCCTAGTGCAAAGAGTAATACAGCCTTTGACTGCAGTTATTTACTAAACCCAAAGATTAATCTGGCTAAAGAAATTAAAAATATGTCAGGAAAGAAATGTAAAGGGCCCAAGGCACTGCTGATAAATATGAAACATTTGTGTCTTGCTAAATGTATTTTTTCATAATTACCAGTATATGGATTTGTATTGTTCAAAGCCCTAGCAGTGAACCTCCTGTGATGGATGCACAATAAAACAGGACTAATTGGAAGCATTAATTTAGACAGAGGCATAACTTGATGTGGAGCTCTTAGAAAGAGATGCTTTAATACTGCCATAGCAAGTACAAAATGTTTGCCTGCAATTTGTAAGCTCAAATCATGCCACCTTCACAAACAAATCATTGCAAACTGTTGCTGTCTTTTTTTTTAGTCTTTTTGTTTTATTTTCCTGCTGATAAATATCTCAGACCGAGGGTCATCTTAAGGAAACAGTTGTAATGCAATAGAAAC
The DNA here is from genome assembly GCF_011077185.1 of Oxyura jamaicensis. Taxonomy (NCBI): domain Eukaryota; kingdom Metazoa; phylum Chordata; class Aves; order Anseriformes; family Anatidae; genus Oxyura; species Oxyura jamaicensis. The sequence goes on from NC_048894.1 coordinate 45,765,129, forward strand.
GTTGCTGTAGGTGCTGCCGTGTTTCTGGGAATGTAATTGACAGTGAACGAGCATGCAGGAACAGCTCCCAGCAGGGACACTTGAGAATAAACATACAGTAAATAAGCGCAGCAGAAGAGGAGAGCAATGTTTCTACATAAAGAGCAGCACGCTGTACATCCCTGCAAAAATCTGTGGTTTATGCCTGTAACAGCATAGCTGCACGTTTATTTTGGTGCTCCCTCTGCTTTATCTGCCTGCTCCCACCCCGGTCCCAGCTCAGTAAAGCATTAATCGTGTGTGACACCTCCAGCGAGTGAGCAATTCCACTGAAGTCAGAGGGAAGCGGCTCCCGCTCAGATACCTTGCTGAGGCTGTGTCCAAAATGAGAGGCCAGACTCTGACTGCAGCAACCTAAAACTTCAGGCTGAGATACGCAGATTTCTTGTTACCGTATGCGTTTCAGCAGCTGGCCTTGCTTCATGCCAGATAACTTGGTTTTAGCTGCTATATATGACTTACTGTTTGTGAATAATCCCAGGCCAAGCAGCTGTTTTCCAGATTTTTGGTATGAAAAGTACTTGAGACTTATTTAAATCCCCTATTTCCAACAAACCATGTAAAGGGGAGGAATGAAACAGCCAAACCATGGTTCTGCTGAGCTTTCAGAATGGCTCACCACAATCTGTGGCCACCAGCACCCAAACCTGAAGAGAACAGAAGATGATCCTCTTGCTCCTTTGCCTGCTCGTTCCAGTTATTAATTGCTGTTTGTCTTCAGATAGTTCCTTACTTCTCATTTGATGACATTGGTCTTCAGCTGCCAGCTGTGTTTTATTTCCGCTGGTTCCTTTAGTTTTTCCTATGTTCTCCTCTCGGAGTCATTTATATGCTGAATAATTTGTCTAATTGCGGTGCGGTTGTCCTGGATTTACACCAGTGTAGCAGAAGCCATTGTTTTCCCAATGGACTTTTCCTGACACTGCTATCGATGGCCCTGTAATTGGTCCCTCAAGCAAGCCTGCCTTTATTTATATCCATCCAGTCCTTTCAACTCGTATTGAATGGGGCTGAAACTCAGCACTTTACCTGAAAATTATGTCCTCTGTATAATGCTTCTTGATATTCCTTCTTCTCTGTGTCCTGACCTTTAGCATGGCTGCTGCTAATACATTCGCTCAGCCACGGTAGTTAATGTTAATGCAAAGACTAATGTTCTCCTGCAGCTGTAATGCAGATATGCCACACGTAGTGATCTGGCTCCAAACAGGATTGCTTCCCTATATTGCACTTTACTGGGAATAATTTTACTGCTCCGGTACAGTGACAGCTGAGGATGCTTTAAAAGAGAGGGAGAAAAGGGAAAATGTAATAAGTGTGAAGTGTGACAACAAGACACTTATGTCAGTATTATCATTATATTTCATGGGAATGTAACATCTGACTGCCATTCAGCTCTTCCAGCACGTGTCTGCTGAGAACCCAGAGTGATGTTTAATTGTAGCTCATTCAAAACGCCTGAGCAGAAAGTTCGCAACTTGTCACTGGCTCTGCTGTGCCCCAGTTTCAAGGTTATGCTTTGTGTATTAATAAATTAAGTCCAAACCAAAGGAAAGCCTGCATCAGAGCAGTGTAACTGGCAGAAACCTGTTATTAGCTATGTCAGGGATGAATTTGCCTTTCCAAATGCACCACTTGGTGCGTTTGCGCCTGCATCATTTTGGTAAAACAACATACAGCTGTGCTTGAAGTTTGTTCCCAATGCATCGGGAAACCTCACGTCCTCCCTGGGAGCCAGGCAGCCATACGTACCATAAGGGCAGTGCGGTGAAGCCAGGTGCTACCACTGAGGTAGGCACTGACACCAGCACAAATTGAATCTTGCCATTACATGGCTGGCATTTCTGCACTTCTACCAGAAAAAATCAATTTCTGCTCCTTCTACCAGGAGCACAGCAGTCGGATCACATGGCTAGAGACACGCCGTGCAGAAAAGCAGAACAAGCACCTCAGGACTTTGTTCCTGCAATGCTTTCTCAGCATGACACCCCTGGTTTCTGTGGGGCTTACTGTAAAGGCAGCAGTGTCCGGGCACTGGGTGCTGCCAGCAGCCGTCCAGTGTAGCTGTTTTTCGGAGATGGGGCCGGGCAGGAGGAGAGCGGCTGCTTTACCCTCTGACTCCAGCCCCCAGCATCACCAGCTGAGCAGTGCCGTGCTTTGGGGGCTGTGTAAGAGCCTAGCTGAGGTAAGATGAGGCTCCTGTTGTAGCTGCTGGAGGGGGAAGGGGAGAGGTAAGATGTCCACGTCGTATCACCGACAGCAAAACGGGTGTTAACGAAGCAGAAGTCAAGGCTGAACGAACAGCGAGGCTGAGCTAACTTTCACATCAAGAGAAGATCCCTGTGGGCTGTGTGCTGACAGGGCAACATGGAAAAGCTGGTGCGTTTAATCTCTTCACAGGGGCTGTTGTGTGAATAATCAGAAGTTGTTAGGGTTGTCAGCCCAATTTCCTTCCAGAATAAAGCTGAGTGTGGAGGTGATGACATTTCAGGAGCGGGTGAAGTAGATTCTGTCCTGTATACAAATAGAGGCAGGTTTAACCAGAAAGAAAAGAAAAACAATTAAAATAGATGGCTTATAAAGTATTACGGGGATAATGCTGTTTATGCCTGCTATTATTACTATTATCTAAACAACTGTTCCATGTTGTTGGCACAAAGAAGCACACGTGACACTACCAGCCCGTCACATTGAGGCAGGGTGAAACTCCAATGACCTGCATCCACTCTGAACACTTAAACAAAAGCTCAAGGAGAAGTTTTCATGTTTGAAGCTTTGGACTTATTTATCATCTCGTAAATACACATTTCTTGTGGGTATCCCTGTAAAGACAGAAAATAACATCAAAATTTGTGGGTTTAGTTGATTTGCTGATTTAGCTGATTTGTAAAGTCTTTGTCTGTACCCCTTATGATTGCAAACTGTCTTCTGGACATGCAGTGTGTTCCAGAGAAAAGGCAAGGCAGTACCTGTTCAAAGTAACTTTCAGAAGCTGTACATGATAGCAGTAGTGGATTTTTTTAAAAATGCCAGTGTGCATGCAAAAAAGTGGCCATCCACACTAAAAGGTGAAACACTGCACTTCGTTGTGCAACGTTTTTCATGCTGAATAGAAAATATGAATTGCAGAAATGAACGAACTGCTAAATTGATAGAGCATATTTTTAAAAAGTGAGGTCCTCGTCCTAACTTCATTTCCAGCTGAATCGCTGATCTCCTGACTAATCAAGTACACTACCACCATCTCACTCATTTATTCCCATCTCCACCTATTGAATTTAATGCAGGAGCAATAACACCGAGTGAAATACAAGCAGCAGAGTCCTGCTCTTGTTAGCAGAAATTATATCCAGCAGCTGCTCTGGCCTTACTGATAGGAACATAAGATTTACTACACCGACTTGGACCATCATTCCTTCCAGTCCAATACCTAGCTTCAAAGGTTGGAAAAAAAATCCGTATCTCAATACCTGTGCAATCTTGCAGTTCATCTAATGGAGCCGAAAAACCCTTCCTTGATCTCTGCAGTGAGCAGCTGATATTTTCAAGAATGGAATTTGATCCTTTCCTTTTTCTCTTGGTGTATCCTAACACTGACACTCATGCCCCTGGCGCTCTCAAGGTTCAGGTATGCATCTCCAAGCAGTGCTGGGTGTGGAGGGGCTTTGCCAACAGACCCAGGCCATCAGCAGACCTCCTTGCAGAGTAGCCATGCAGCCCCATGGAGATGGGCCATGACAAACACCCTGGTTATTCCAAAATCAGCCTCAGCTGAAGCCTGGTTCAACTCAAAGCAGCTAAAAGGAAATGCAAAGTTTAGTTCTGAAAGCCAAGACTGTCACTAGTCTTTAGGAAGGATGAGCAGAAATGAAAAATAACAGCTCACTTCTTTCCCTAGCAACCTCACATGCACTCCAGAGGCTTCGCTAGCCCTGTATAATCCAGCAGATAATGAGACCATCACACTGCAACCTTTCTGCCTGGTTTATGTGTAACCTTACATCCTTGCGCTGTGCTCACAGGAGAAAATCTGGATATGGAAACCTTCATTGCTGCTTATAGCCCAGGTCCACTCTGGGAATTATTCACATTGAAATATCACCCCTTTTCCCCAAAACCAGTAGCCAGTCTCCCATACTGAAAACGCCAACTCCCTTGATCCTGACTTGGTTTTGTTCTCACTTGCCCAGATGACTAACTGAGGCAGTGAATAACTGTACGAGCCCCTTAACGAATCATTTCCTCACTGTGAGAGACACGGTGTGTTTTTTCCTTAAACCAGGCAATGGTCAAAAATCAGAGCAGAGCTTTCCTGCGTAAATGTAATGGTTTCCCTGCAAATGTAATGGTTTATGCACAAGTTGCTTTCTAATTGTGTTACATGCTCACATAACGAATCAGTGCAAGGTCCTCATTACAAGCTCTCATTTGAGATCAAACACAGGGATAACCAGGCACTTGGAGGCAATAATGAGTTTGAAGGGGCCATAAGTAATAAATCATCCAAATTACCTTCAGTGAACAGACGAAATGACTGAAATACCTTAAGGGGTTGTAGAAGTTAGTCAGCCTATGCATAACTATAACATCCCTTCTGACTGCAGGATCAACATTTCTGTACCTGCAGCTGGAGAATTGGATCACAGCTTTTGCAAGTAGGGAAATAAATGTCTGCTTCGTTGAAGCACAGGGATCCATGAGCAGGGCTCTCTGTTCTGCCTCCTCAACAGGTTCCGTACAGTGTGTTACAATATTTTAAATCAGACATGGATCAAAGTTACTGGGGAAGACAGATAGGAAGAGGGATAGACAACCTGGTCATATAAACCTCATTTCCTTAGCAAAGACAAGCTAAAAATGACTGTGCTGTAATGAAGGACTATCCTGAGTCTAGAATAAAGGTCCCTGATTGATAGGTTCATTGGTGTAAATTAGTAAGAGCTGGTGGCTCCATCCTGAACAAATTAGGTTTGAAAAAGACATATAATCTGGTGCTGGAATGAAAAACATGTGACTCAGTTACCCAAAACTGCAAAGATTTTGAAAGGAGTCTGGCAGGTCTAAGAGCTATGACTTTTTTTTTTGAAAAAGGAGTGTGCCTGAAGAAGTTGCTCCTGCCACACCACGCTACCAACTACTTTCCAGGCCGGCAGACACCGTGCCTTGTTGGGGTCAGGCGCGGCTAATCGGTACCATGCTGGGTCTTTGAGAGGCAGCAGCTCCTAGTCTCAGCCAAATTAGTGCTCGCCCGCTTACCTGCTCATATGGGAGAGAAAAATGCTTCCTAATGCATTGCCATGGAAAGGCTGCCAGGCCCTGCCCCAGTCCACTCTTCGTGCCACTGAAATGTTGCTCTCTAAGGCTTGTTTTCTGTGTTGAGTAGGAGCTGGTTCTCAACGTCCAAAGTGGGAGGATTTCCTCTCCTGAAAAGCATCACAACACACTGACTGCGTTTAACCTTTTCAGACACCACTTCTACTTCTGCCTTTATCGTCCTAAACGATTCCTCTTTTTGCTTTATGATGATGCCATCTAAAGAGATAGAGGGATATGGGGTGGGATTCATCTCACCCAATTTTCATCATCTGAAAGCTGGACATTGAGATAAAGCTCATCTCCTGTGTGACCTCTTTTGCTAATGGTAAGAGAGGAGTCTCTCCAGGGTACTAGTCAGCCCGTGGCAGCTTAGAGACTTTAGGATGCGGTGAGTGGCCTGCCAGAGCTGTGCTGCCTAAGACATGCAACTTCTGCATACCTGAGGTTCGCACAGTTGTCAGAAACCTTTGTTAAGATGTGTTTGAATCCTCCTTTTTTCCTTTTTATTGCTGCTTGTGAAATGGATACCCTCGCTTGAGTCAGCATCTGTGACATCAACTACATCCTCTCTTTGGCAAGATCCTATTTTAAGCCTTCCATCAGAGGCCACGGCTATTTGTGTCATTGTCAAAACTCTTCAAAAGGTTCGGTGACATTGATGCTAGGTCTCTTAGAAGCCAAAGGTTCTGCAGCAACATAAATAGGATCAGCAGCACTAAGTGCAGGTGGAAGAAAAGCCAGCTGCATATCCTTTCTGTCTCCCTTGGCAACAGCATCCTGCCAACAAAAACTGCTGCCAAGGAAAGGGTGGAAAGGAAGGGATGTGCATTTGCAAAGCTGGGGCTGGACAAGCTTTGTGTGAAGGGGGAGCTGTCAGACTGGGGAACATTTGTGTGCTTTTAAAATTATTTTTGGTTTGTTCCATGTGTTTTTGGACAAGGGAAAGCACGGGGCCTCTGCCCTTGTGAACAGTTTTCATCTGAAATTCCAAACGACGGTCTCTGCAATTTTGAACCATATGTTTCCATCCATGACAGCACACAGGGAAGAAATCTGTGGTGAGTTACTACTTACAGATGTGGCAAATCCTCCAGCAAAGGTTAAAATACGTGGCATGGTTCTCTTGTTACGCCAGCTGCAGCTTCATGCTAAATCATTGTTTCAGCAGCGAGCTCTTAATAAGCCCTGAGTTCCAGAAACTGCTAAACAAGCTGATATTTGTAAGGAGCAATTTTTCCTGTAATGCACTGAGTATCTTTATTTAGAGAAACTTTCAGATTGGAAGCAGGAAGGATGAAAAGTGAACTGCAAATGGCAGGGAGAAAAGGAACATCAGCACAAGAGCACAAAAATGCAAAGCAGATCTAAGATTGTTGTTTGTCTTTGCACATCCTCTGTGAAATGACTGTGGCTGTGAAATCATGGTACGTGTAAATAGGGGTGAAATACTCTTGTGATATAATACACGCACCTGTGTATACATATCCTTCCTCACAGGGACTTTATGCTGCGAAAATCAGCAGTGGGGTCACTGTCTGAGGCCCCGTAGCTGCTACCTCTGCCAAACCTCAAGCCTGTTGTCACAGTGCTGCTCCTTTGTGATCTCCTCACCTGGTATAATGAGAGAGAAGAAGGAACTGGCTTTTCCCTCTAGCAAAGTATTAGGAACAAATTCTGTGAGCAGCCCGTGTAACAAACTACTTGGGCTGTTGCAGCACCCCTGGATATGACAAGGGCTCTGAATCAAAGACGGAGGAGCAGGGATTGTCCCGTGACTCTTAGGGGATTCCCATGCTGCTTTCAAGCAGCCCCCAACTTGTTGCACCCTTAACATTTCCCCCTGCCTCCTGAGGGGTTTGTTGCTGGCTGAAGAGGGCACATTTTTGTGTTCTTGGGCTGTGCGTTCTTCCAGACACCCAGCTGTGCCAGGGAGAAAAAGAGAAACAGAAAAAGAAGCAGCAGAAAAAGAAGAAACAGAAGAAGGGAGGCAGGATTATGGCTTTAAGAAACACAGGATCTGTGGACTTATTTTATAGGTGCAAAGTAGCAACTGCCCATTCATCACCGAGAAATGAAAAAATAGCACAGAGAACATGCATTTTCCTGCCAAAGAAGGAGAAGGAGAGAAGAGCATCCCTATTTCATTCCACATATTTTCCTCTGACAGGATTATTAATACCATTAGAGATAATTGAATGAAGTGGAAAGTCTGGTGGAGGTGCAGAAGCAGGAGGTGGATCTGTAAAATCCATCCCCACACAAAAAGCTAAATGCTGCGCTGGAGGGAGGGCACTCTGCCTTCAAATAGGGAATGAGCAGTCTCACAAGGACGTGCAGCTGGGGTGCTTGTTGCTGTTTTGTTCCCAGAAAACGAGAACTGCCAGCAATCCTCTGGCATCTGAATAGACCCGTGTCAGACAAACTGTATCTGGACTTGATGGGAAACCAAGCTGGAATACCAAGCAGCCCTTCGATCTGCTCCCAGAGAGGGGGACTGGCTCAGTAAGTAATCTTTCCCTGCAGTTGCAAAGGTACTCCATAAAGGAGCGAGCCCTCTCGCTGCACAGCCCTGCAAGACACGCCTGCCTGGGCTGTCTCTGTCCTCATTCCTCCAAACCCATTCCAACAATAACAGCAACTCCTGCCTGCCGCTGCCTCGCTGGGGAGAAGATGTGTTTTTCCTTTCTCTACTGAGTGATGAAGCTTCCAAATCTGTGTGATGTGAGCAGGTGAGGATGTCTGCTGACAAGTCCAAATGATATTTTCAGGTAAGTGATTACCCTGAACAAGCGGCTGGAGTCGTGTTCTTTCTTTTTATTACCGTCCCCTCGGTAATCACTGTTGTCCTAGGTTGTCAGTGAGCCTTTTCAGAAGGATCAACAGCTCGGGTGTCTGTATATATTTATCTGAATAGGGTATCGAAAGCATTGCTAAAGCATCTATTCCCGTATTATCTGTGAGTATCTGGTGCAAGCAGAAAGGAGCTGGGAGCTGCCTGCTCTGTTACTACACGGCAGCGTCCTGTGTGTATCACCCATTGTGGGAATCACGGGAGGACCAGAAATGAATAATGATTTACAGACTCGCTCTCTTGAAATCTAAGTGCATCTTAGGAACAGTAACGGTGCTCTGCAATGTTTGTGTGTTGTTAAAGGGCCGGGACATGCTTGCCACACGAAAACCGTGGCTACCATTAATGTTGTTTCATGGGGAGTGTCAGTGAGTGCTGCTTAATTTGGGTTTATACATGTGATTGCCAAAGCTGTGGCTGTGTTGTGTTGCTGTGAATAGAGCTGTTGCTCTGTGTGTCTTGTTCTCTCCGTTTTATCAAACACCTTGTATTTTGAAGTTGGGGTTGATCACTTGTAAGTTAATACGTGGGAGTTCTGGCTTGACAGACAGTGATAAGCAAAGAGAAATTTTCTATGCAGAGTAACCTACTTTTTCCTTCAGTTCTGCCACCAATCATGGAGATGAAATTTGCTTAACTCTTTGTTTGTACAAAGGCTTCCTCACAGTGTGTGAACATCACATTGCTTTGACAGATTGCAAAGAAAATGGCCATAACAAAAATAATAATACGTACTTTCTCCACAGTTTCCATCTGTTAAAGATCCATTTTGCTCCCTGTAATGTTTTGGGTTTGCTGAGAGCAACACGATAAGTTAATAGCGTCAGGAAGAAACCTTGCTTTGCAACAATAACACTGCTGCTGCTCTGAGCAGGCTTTGCACAACCTTCTCTCGCTATCACTTAGGAAGTCAAGACTGTTTAGGAGCACGGAGAGCCATCGGCATCCTGCACGCTGCCCACGTGCCTCCCAGCCCTGGGTCTGTAGATAATGGGTCCTTTTGTAGAGCAGCTCCCTTTGCTTCCTTTGCCCACGGCAGTCTGAAATAATGACTCCAGCAACAGGGCTCTGCACGAAAAGCTCTTCCTGACTTCTAGAGCAGAAACATTTGCCAAGTACCGCTCGGGGTGGCTCTGTTTGTCTTGCCGCAAGGTCCAAGGTAGCAGAGGCCAGAAGGGGTCAAATGCCAGATTGAGCTCTTCGTGCAAATTCGTTTGCTATAGAAAACGTGAATGTGCAGCTCAAAAGTTTCCACTGTATCTTTGGCAATTAGGGCTTGGTCCAAAGCCCACTGAAGTCAGTGGGAACCTTTCCACGGGCTTCAGATCACAAGTTACATAAGTTTGTGTTGTTTAGCAGCGGTGCTCCGCGGAGGCTGAATGCGTGAGCTGACTCCACAGCCGCACACAAGGTCTGCCATCATGTGGAAAAGCTGCACTCAGAGTGCCCATAAAGCATCCAGTGCAGCACCGGGTGGTATTAACTCCTGCTTGAAGCGAAGACACCAGCTCCTAGCAGGGGCTTTTGATGTCCTGACCTAAAGCAGTCAAAGAATTTGAGCTGCTGGAGCCCGAATTGCTTTGTTTTTCTGATTTGGAGGGACTCGGTTCTGCCTCCTACCTCAAAACAAGAGTGAGAAAGTCCCAAACGATTCTCAAGGGTAGGACTTTGGTTAGAGACTCCCTTCTGATTTCATCATCTGGGAAAGAAAAATATTCCTAACCCCCAACTCTCCAGATACTTGCTGAGGACATCAACTCCAGTCTTTATTAAATAAGTCTGTAAAGGAGCTTCTTCATTTTTCTCACGTGCAAAACCATGGACTCCTCCTGTGAGCATACAAAGGGAAGAAGTGCTGCAGCGAGGTCCTGTTGAGATTTGAACCATTGCACCACGTAGCCAGGAAGGGTTTGTATGGCTAAATGCATACCAGCCCCCTCTGTGTACGCTCTGCTGTGCTTCATCCTTGAGTTAATTCGTGTTGTACTTAACATTCAATTCTTGGTGCAGTATGCAAGAACACGAGATGGCACAGTTCACACCACTGAGACATCGGGTCAATCAACCTTCTCATTAGGGTTGCATGGTTTTAATGTAGTCATAAATTTAGACTCCAAAAGTGGGAATTTGACACGCAGCATTTAAAAGCCAAACCAGTGTGACCCCTTCTGTGCATGAGCTCCTATAACTTAGAAATGGCCCTTTATAAAAAAAAAGCTAATGGTGTGAACTGACCTTTGAAAATATAAGCAATAATTGTTATTTGCCATGGTGTACTTACACTGGTCTGTATTGCCATTATGGCAGCATATAGCAAGGACTGCCAGTTCTTACCCCAGAGGGCTCACGTCCTAGGTAAGGTCAGTCCGAGGAGCCTCAGGCAGCCAAGACTGAAGGACTTTGGCAGAGAGCTTCAGAAATGGACTCCGAACTGGCTGAGAGCATCTGCTATGTACCTTATCATCTGGTATATCATCTCTTTGGCCATGACAACCTCATAGCAACCAAAATGTTTCCGTTCAGTGTTAATCTGCCCGTGGCTAAGCTGAGGCACAGGGGACAATCGGCGCCATACCCCCCATGGTCCTTTTCTCTGTGCAGGCATGCTTGAAGCAGAGCAAGGCTGGGGAGGGAAGAACTCTGAAGGGGTTTCTGTGCTAAATGCCTCCTGTGCCTTAGTAGAGAAATTCAGTCTGTTATTTCCCTAGGTTTAGGCCAAAGCTGTTACACAGGGCCATAGTATCAGGGGCCATAATAAGAGCCCCATTTGGTAAGAACCTGCACACCCTCAAGTGGTACAAAAGTGGGAGCTCTGGGCAACCAGGCCACTGCAAATCCCACCAGCACGTCTTTATGTGGCCCTGCATGGATGATGCAGAGCATCTGAAAACACTGATTCCAACTTTACTTTTGCTTTCCAGTTGGCCGTTGATCAATTATAAAGCCAATTAATTCTACTTAAAAGGGCCAGCAAAGCCCACTGTGAAGTCATTATTACCAGCTGGTTTTCCCTAAATATACAACACCAGCTATTTTTACAATGATCTGCTAAGCTGAATGTTTTTTAAGTAGTTATGGGCACAGATTAGCACTGGTTGTCACTGAAAGAGTTGCTGTGGCCCATTAAACCAGGAAAAAAATAGTCCTAAGGAGCTGTAGCTTATGGGGCAGTGATGGTCCTGCAGAGACTGCTAAAGGGAAGCTAGTGGACAAGCACAGCCTGACTGTCACAGCCTGAGAGAGCCAAATGTCACGGGTATTATTGTTTATTGTCAAATAAACAGCTTAGGACGTAGTATTTCCTTGGAGTAATTATTAGTGCTTTACAAGCTCTCTGAAGGTACCAGCTAAATGTATCTGGCTTCCCGTGCCTGACGTGTGGTGACCTGCCACCACAACAGGCTGCCCCAGAGAGATTATAAATCTTTGTAGCAGCAAGCTTCCCATTTATCAGTATTCAGGTAGAACAGATGGATATTAGGTTCTTAGCCAAAGATCAGGGCTGCTAACCTCAGGGCACAGTATGCAGAAAAGCTGACATCTTCCTTATTACTTAAGAATATCCTGGAGAAAACAACATTAATCCAATAGAGACGTTTTTCTTTGTGTGAGGCATGAGAGACAGTAGCTACGCAAAGACCACCCAAAAATTTTAGCGGGCAGTGCATCAATGTAATCACTGTAATCTCCTATCTCCTAAGATCTGCCAGTGCCCTTTATCGCGTGTGCTCAGAACAGCAGGCCCGAAGTTTTCTGATACATTATCTACACGCACCAAATCCAAAATAAATCTCCATCTTTTCCTCTTTGAATTTGTTCTGTGGCAGCAACTTGTCTTGGCATGAATTATTAGCCATATGGACACTAGAATATCTGCTTTGACCTTGACCTCGGAAAAAGCGCTGCCAAACATGTGAAGATAACTCCTGCCTTTCATTTCCAAGAGTGACACTTCATGAATACAGCGCGGGCTGCTCTCCTGGTTGCGTCTCAATGCACAGAATAGCCTTTTCTCTTTGACTAGGTGTTCTGCTGGGAGCATATTGTCTGTGGCAGGCTAGAAATTGGGAAGCGATATTCCAGATGATCACGTATTTGGCAGACAGTTATTTCAGAAATAAAACTGTGAGCTAATTTTAGCATCCGGCATTGGAAAGTGCATTGCTTTCAAGTGGCTCTTGCTACGCTATCATGTCAGTGTTCAGATCTTCTGGGTGCTCTGCAAAGAGGCTGCTGGGGGCAGGATGAGGTGAGTGTTGTTGGTTGCAGAGCTCTGTTCTGGTTCAGAAGTGATGGTTAGTGATCAAAGCATGGCACGCACCTGGTAAGACAGAATCACAGAATCACAGAATTTCTAGGTTGGAAGAGACCTCAAGATCATCGAGTCCAACCTCTAACCTAACACTAACAGCCCCCACTAAACCATATCCCTAAGCTCTACATCTAAACGTCTTTTGAAGACTTCCAGGGATGGTGACTCCACCACCTCCCTGGGCAGCCTGTTCCAATGCCTCACAACCCTTTCAGTAAAGAAGCTCTTCCTAACATCTGACCTAAAACTCCCCTGGCGCAACTTTAGCCCATTCCCCCTCGTCCTGTCACCAGGCACGTGGGAGAACAGGCCAACCCCCACCTCTCTACAGCCTCCTTTAAGGTATCTGTAGAGAGCGATAAGGTCGCCCCTGAGCCTCCTCTTCTCCAGGCTGAATAAGCCCAGCTCCTTCAGCCGCTCCTCGTAGGACTTGTTCTCCAGGCCCCTCACCAGCTTCGTCGCCCTTCTTTGGACCCGCTCAAGCACCTCGATGTCCTTCTTGTAGCGAGGGGCCCAAAACTGAACACAGTACTCGAGGTACGGCCTCACCAGAGCCGAGTACAGGGGGACGATCACCTCCCTAGCCCTGCTGGTCACACTATTTCTGATACAAGCCAGGATGCCGTTGGCCTTCTTGGCCACCTGAGCACACTGCTGGCTCATATTCAGCCAACTGTCCACTATCACTCCCAGGTCCTTCTCCGCCTGGCAGCTCTCCAACCACTCATCTCCCAGCCTGTAGCTCTGCTTGGGATTATTACGCCCCAGGTGCAGGACCCGGCACTTGGCCTTGTTAAACTTCATGCAGTTGACCCCAGCCCATCGGTGCAGCCTCTCCAGATCCTCCTGCAGAGCCTTCCTACCCTCGAGCAGATCGACACTCGCACCTAACTTGGTGTCATCTGCAAACTTACTGAGGGTGCACTCAATGCCCTCGTCCAGATCATTGATGAAGATGTTAAAGAGGACCAGCCCCAGCACCGAGCCCTGGGGGACGCCGCTAGTGACTGGCCTCCAACTGGACTTGACTCCATTTACCACAACTCTCTGGGCCCGGCTATCCAGCCAGTTTCTAACCCAACGAAGCGTGCGCCAGTCCAAGCCAAGAGCAGCCAGTTTCTTGAGGAGAATGCTGTGGGAGACGGTGTCAAAAGCCTTGCTGAAGTCAAGGTAGACCACATCCACAGCCTTTCCCTCGTCCACCCAGCGCGACACTTTGTCATAGAAGGAGATCAGGTTCGTCAAGCAGGACCTGCCTTCCATAAACCCATGCTGACTGGGCCTGATCGCCTGCTTGCCCTTCAAGTGCCGCATGATGACTCCCAAGAGGATCTGCTCCATGAGCTTCCCTGGTACTGAGGTCAAACTGACAGGCCTGTAGTTCCCCGGGTCAGCCCTCCGGCCCTTCTTGTAGATGGGCGTCACATTCGCTAGCCGCCAGTCAGCTGGGACCTCCCCCGATAGCCAGGACTGCTGATAAATGATGGATAGTGGCTTGGCCAGCTCCTCTGCCAGTTCTCTCAGTACCCTTGGGTGGATCCCATCCGGCCCCATCGACTTGTGCACATCCAAGTGCCGTAGCAGGTCACCAACCAGTTCTTTGTGGATGGTGAGGGCCACATCCTGCTCCCCATCCCCTTCCACCAGCTCAGGGTACTGGGAATCCAGAGAACAACCGGTATTGCCGCTAAAGACTGAGGCAAAGAAGGCATTGAGCACCTCCGCCTTTTCCTCATCTCTTGTAACTAAGTTTCCCCCTGCATCCAGTAAAGGATGGAGATTCTCCTTTGTCCTCCTTTTTGTGTTGATGTATTTATAAAAGCGTTTTTTGTTATCTTTAACGGCAGTAGCCAGATTGAGCTCTAGATGAGCTTTGGCCCTCCTAATTTTGTCCCTGCACAGCCTCGCTACATCCTTATAGTCCTCCCTAGTGGCCTGCCCACTTTTCCAAAGATTATAAACCCTCTTTTTTCTCCTAAGCTCAAGCCACAGTTCTCTGTTCAGCCAGGCTGGTCTTCTTCCCCGCTGGCTCATCTTTGGGCACATGGGAACAGACCGCTCCTGCGCCATTAGGATTTGCCTCTTGAAGAGCGCCCAGCCTTCCTGGACCCCTCTGCCCTTCAGACAGATAAAATAAGACAGACAAATAAGTACTGCTCCTTTGGTGAGTTGCTGCTACGTGTATTGGGTTGGAAGAAACATGCTTCATGGCACTTGCCTCTGGCCAACATGCAGCGGAGCCTTAGGACCTGCTGGGCACCTAACCACAAAGGTTGTCCCATCCCAGCCACCGCTTTTCTGCTGGTGCCCAGCATAGTTGTTCCCAGGGAGGGCAGAAAGAAGTGGCATAGCAGCAGTCACAGAGAAAGCCTGATGGGGGAGAAGGGGGAGAAGACTGCGACAACATCTTTCACCTTGAGACCGTGGGCTGAAATTGACACCAGCACCGTGCTGATGGTGCCATCTGATGACGCTCCCTGGCCTGTGCAAAACGGACTCATCCCGCGTGCTTCCTAGTGGGCAGAGGTCCGCACTGCACTCGGCAGCATCAGCCCATGGAGATGGTGACGTGTGATTGATGTGCTACCTGCAGGTCACACCAACTCGGGGCACATCAGCCCCGCATCCTGGGGAGGCATATGCTGTTGCAGCTGCCCACGTCCATTAGCTGGACTATGAATAAATGTAAGAATTGATGTTCCCAGCGGTGTGAGTGTGGCACCTCATGAAATGATGTACAATACAGAGAGAGGAGGGAGGCAAACCTCATGGGATCAAATCCCACAGCACGTATAAGCACAAAACGGGACCCAAACCAACATTTGTACATGTGTGAAGGGGCAGTTGTGTTAGATGGAGTTAGAGCCTTAAAAAATCTTTTTAAAATGACTGTGATAGCTACATTTTCTTGTTCATTTTTAACATTTGTGGATTTTCCCCATCTCATACTCTGAATAAGAGGCTAGATACTCCAAAGTCACTAAGTAAAGGATGCATCATGAGCTAGGAAGTCCCCTCATGAAACATCCCTTCTTGACCTAATTTTCCCTAGGGCTAAGCAGCTGCTCTCTCAAAAGCAGATTGCTTAATGGCATTCAAGACTGGAGGCAGCCAAATTTAGGGTTTTGCAGCCAGAAGAACGACCAGACTAAGGTTCCCCATCACGATATGGCCATTCATCTGGAGGCCTCCTGGCCAAAACAAAAATGAAAACATCTTTTGTTTCTACCACTGAAGAGTAGGAGGCTTTGTAGCTCTGCCGGGGAATCACCTGCAGCTGTCTATGATGCTTTAAAATATCCTCACTGCAAGCTCCTTCACCGCAGAGATTCCCTGCAGCTCTCCCGTTCCCACGGCTGCAGGGCTGCTGCAGCCCCCCCCCAGATCCTCTTTTCTCTTCCTGATTTCCCAGAGGCACTGACTCCTCTGTTGTGGAGTGTGGGAAAGGTGCTCCTTCCTGCCAGGCATGCAAACCTCCTCGGCCGGGGAGAGCAGAGCAAACAAGCACACAGCCCTCCATCGGCTCATCCCTGCCGCTGCCTGACCCTCTCTCTCTGTTCCTTCCTCCAGGTGTTCTACTGATCTTGGCACTGACAGAAGAGCTGGTGTTTTCTGTTCAGGTACTGTCTCCCACTGTATCCTCCTCTCAGGGCCTCCTGATGGACACTACCACTGTCACAGCCATGGGAACGACGCCTGGCCACAAGGACCGCCACGCGGCAGAGCCCGCTCCCACCTCGGCTCGCGCCGTTCCCCATCCCGTCGGCCTGGCGGGGAGCAATGCTTCTGCTGGCCAGGAGCCTGCGAGCGGCCCTCACGTCGGCGAAAAGGAAACGTATCACTTGTACAACCAGAGCGCTTTGTACTCGGGACAGACTCGCCCCAAGGGGAAAATATTCCAGATTTTCAAAGGCAACTTTACAGAGTCTTCAGAGCCTTACCTAAAGACCACCCTGCACACTCCCTTCCCTACCCTGAGGAGCCCTTTCACAGACCATCCATTTCAGTCCCAGACTGCAACCTCCAGCGATCCCAATGGCACGGGGCTGGCCAGAACTACACCCTCAGACCCTTCTCCTCACCCCAGTACCTCGGGAAGCTTTAGGAAAGCAGAGCGAGGGAAGGGGGCCGAGCGAGTTGTGCAGAAAGCAGATTTTGCCACCACAACTGCTGGACCGTCCACTGATCCCGAAGCAGTGTCGGTGCCTTTTAAACCCACCCGCTATGGTGTATGGGATATGCTGAGCAAAAACAACTCTTGGGTAACCTTGAATCTCAGTACAAACGTCCCCTTGTTTGCTGGCCCTGGAACTGCAGCAGCAGCAGCGGGTCACTCGGTTCAGACCAGCTTTGATGTCAACATCTCCTCCCCGGCAGTGGGAGACCCCAAGGGCAGCACCCCAACACAGCAGGGCCTGGTGACGGACACCACCTTGCTGGGCAGTGCTCTCTCCACGGTGCCCGCCACAAGGTTGTCCAGCTCCATGTCCACTGCTGGCTCCACCGCCACTGGAAACTTCCTCAACAGACTGGTTCCTGCCGGGACCTGGAAACCTGGGGTGCAAGGAAATATTTCCCATGTCACTGAGGGGGACAAGCCCCAGCACAGAGCAACCATCTGCCTCAGCAAGATGGACATTGCCTGGATCATTCTGGCTATCAGCGTACCTATATCCTCATGTTGTAAGTTAACTGCTGCTTTATTTTTCTTTCTTTCTCACATTCCTTAAAATTCAAGTTTCGGCCCATGATTCAAGGTCTAGGTGGAGAGCTGACAGTGCCAGGGCAGCTCGAGACGGATGAGAAGCAATCACTACACAGGTAACACATGTGCTGAACAAAGTGCTTGGGAAGAGCAGCTCCAAATGCGGGTCTATAATGTTCACGCTCAAAGCATACTTTCTCTGTTGCTATTAGAAATCACTTAGTCTTCCGGGGCTCTATTTGAGGGTATATGGCAAAGGCTGAGCAACTCTAAAAGGCAAAGCAGCTTTACTTCAAAATGTTTAAGCTGTGACCAAAAATTGTGCAAGTCTTTAATCTAGTGACTGCTATATTTTGCCCTGGAATTGGATTTTAAAAGCCCACTGCTAACCCAAAAGATTAATGATAATTATAATGACTAAGACCATAGGGAACAACAATTTTACCAGTGCAATAAAATATTTCATTGAAGGCGGTTTGTGAGCCATCAGATTTTAAAGTCACATCATTCTGATAACCAATTTGCTATTTTCCTCCATTTTAATTCTGAGTCTGGCTTGGCAGCTGCCTAGGGAGCAAGAAGAGTTTGCAGTCTTGGCTTCCAGACCTGCAGGACCAGCACCAGCTGGGGTTCCAGAGCTGGCTTAGGGTCTCATCATTTGACTCAGTTGCATAAAAACATGATTGCATAATGTGGATGCTGGTGTGTCCCCTGCTTAGCTGGGCTGTATCAGCAAGGTAGGGCAATATATTCTCTGCCATTTCACTCTATGGAGCCAAGGAGAAGCCACTCGGTGTGTTATGGGATGTGATTATGCTGATCTGTTGGGAGTGAAACAAAAACATAAACATTTCACAGCCTTTGCTGCCTGTGGAAAAGTGAAAGGGTATCAGCCAGCAATACTGAATATTAATCCCATGATTTACAGCTGCGAGCTGTGCTGAAAACAAGGTTAGATGTGTTGACTGAGACAGTCTTACACAGAGCATACTGCTGCCCAACGGGGCCGTACTGCTCTTCCCTGCCTTCTCCGAGGCTCACCTATGTGATCCTGCCTCTCTGTGCCTTGTCTTCACCTGGTACCTCCCTGAGCCACTTTCAGATCGCTGAAGTGGCCAAAAATACTTTGCTCTCTGTGCACATAGTGGGCTGAATCAGCTCCCCACAGGGTCAGGTGAGCACAAGATCTGGAGAAGGTGAAGCTGCAGGGATACACGCCTGGAAAGGGAGCAGGACCAATCCTCTTGGCAGCTGAAAATTACTGGACTGGCTCAGCATATCTGTTAGGCTTGTGCCTCTGGGACCACCAGTCCTGCCATTGCCAACGTGGTTAAAACCACTAGCGAAAACAAAGCTTGAATCTAAAAGACTGACAATATAAAAAACAAAGTGATTGTCCTTTCCCAAAGTACGAGCGTGCTTGTGTACTTCTGTAAAAGATGGAGAGGAAAATCTGGGATATAGTGAGCACAACATGACAATAAGAAGCAATATTTGCTGATCTGATGAAGAGTGCCTTGTCTATCCATCACTAGAAATATAGGACCAAATAAATTCTTCCCAGCATTACCTTTGAAGACGGTATTGAGACAGAAAGCCAATCTGGGTAGAATGCCTCCAAATACAAAATGCACAATATAATACCATGCAACACAAGCAGAATAGCCATAACCAGTGTGTAAACCGGTGTGTGCCCCTATTTGCATTATACCATATATGAGCTAATAACTAATGATAGGTATTATTCATAGTAATAATAATAAAAAGAGTCTGTTGGCAGAACTTCTAACCCACTGTTCGTTGTACGGTGGGTGTTCACACTTCTCTTACCCCGTGTGCCACAGCAGTATGTGTTCCTATGGCTGTGCCTACCCTGTTTCTTGTATTTCTAAACCGTAGTTAAAAACGGGGAATTGTTGTCGCCTGTACCAGCTCTGACAACGCAGCCAAGTGTTTCCCTGATCCAGCCATTTAAGCCCTGCCCTCAGCCCCCCACGAGCTGCACACCGCAGCCGTGAGCCCCGCGTCCCGAAGGCCCGGCTGTGTGCGCGCTGTGCGGTGGCCAAGGGGACTGCCGCCACCTCCAGGGCAAAGGCACTCGCAGCTGAAGGCAGAAGGCAAATCAATCGCTGGTCCCTGCTGCTCTGCGGGCAGCGATGCTAGCAGGGGGATGAAGAGCACAGCCCTTTGGATTTCATTTCGTCTGCCAGGGATGGGAGTGTTTTCATCGGGTTCTCACAGCCGTGGTGAGCGTGGGCTGAGGAAACACTGTCTGCTCCTGCCTTGGGATGCTGCAGGGTGGAGGTAACCAGGGCATTGAGACTTGGCCCCATGCTGTTGAATACTTGAGCTGCATTAGGAGGGAACAAGCCACAGAAAAGATCACTGAGGTCTCCTTTTGGGGAGGTTATTGCTGCCCTGGGGGAGCAGGACCCCCCTGGAGGCTGTCCTGGAGCTGCTGGCACGCTGAAGGAAGCTGGCCAGACCCCTGCAGGGACAGACCCCTGGAGGGGGACAGCAAGCCCTGAGCTGTGTGCTGAGAGACCTGTGAGAAAGGACGAGCCCCCTGCACTGGAGGAGAGGCAGTCCTTAGGCAGGGGAATTACCAGTGCACCCATGAGAGAAGGGGAAGGAGGTGTGAGGAGGCAGCCAGAGCCCGCACTGGCTTCAGAGCCACAGGAATCTAATTAACTCAGCTCCCTCCCCCTGTTAATGAGGAGTGCCCCTGAGCCAGCCCACAGACATCCTGGCTGCTTCTAGAACCTGTGCAGAGCTGCGCAGATGCCAGCACATCTCTCTTCTGCCAGGAGTCACAGTATCACAGAACCATAAAATCATCTATGGAAAGACAGAAAAGACCTTCATGATCACCAAGTCCAAACCTCAGCCTGACCTACTGAGTCCCACCACTAAACCATGTCCCTTAGTGCCACATCCACACGTCTCTTAAGTACCTGCAGGGATGGGGACTCCACCACTTCCCTGGGCAGCCTGTTCCAATGCCTGACCGTGCTCTCCATGAAGAAATTCTTCCTGATGTACAATGTAAACCTCCCCTGGTGCAACTTGAGACCATTTCCTCACATCCTTGTGCCTTTCCCCAAAAGGGGCCAAAGTGGTTATAATCCCTCCCCTGCAACAGGGTGGCGACAAGGCTGGAAAACCCTTCCTTGCCAGGGTGCTTCTGGGCACAGCTCAGCTCCTGCTGCCCAAAATCCTTGGAAAGGAACACGCACCTCAGCACCACGCTGAGGACTGGCAGCCCCTGCCAGCCGTGCTGGTGGCATGGCTCGGTGGCTGGAGCGTAGCCTGGAGACCTGCGCCTCAGGAGCTCACCTGCTGAAATGAGAGATGGGATTTAGCTTCCCAGTCCTCATAGTACTTATTTTTTAGGGATGCGTAAGTTTCTGAGTCCCACTGAAAAGCTCTTCAAATTCTAGCCAGAAAAGTAGTGCTTTGAATAGGAACACACAAGCTACATCGGCTGTGTGAATCTGGGGAAATCATCTCACCTTTTGGTACCGCAGTTTCACAGTATGAATAATGGGGAAAATGTGGCTTACTCCACTTGAGGGCTGCAAAAATGAAGGATTCTGTATCATTTAGTCCCCAGAAAAGCCAAGTAGTATATATCACTGATACCAGTATCTTCTGCATGTCACAGCTCCGGTTGTTTTTGCTGCATTCTTCAGGCAGCCTTGAACATTTTTCTGTGTGCACACACCTGTGTTGCACACCTGGCTGCCACGCAGAACAACACACAATATGAACTCATTGTAAAACTCACAGGCCCGATCCTTGGGCTCCCGGTACTTACAGCTCCGTAGTTACAGACACGACAAAACGTTGAAGAACAGAAACTTGCAAATCAGAAGCGCAGAAGTGAATTCGTTCAGGCAGTTCTGCTGACGTGAGAAAACACGAGGGGAAGGCTGAGCCGCAGAGGGAAACGTCAGCAGAACTCAAAGAATAGATGAAGAACTGCCTCGGACCTACCCCTGCTCAGCTCACATTTCATGCGCTGGGACACTCTCCAAAATCATCTCACCCACTTTCTCAGTCACAAAACCTGCAGATGTTTGCCTCCTGGGCTGCAGAGAGAGCGATCCCAGGCCCTGAGTCTCATCCCCAGGGCTGAACTCAGACAGAGCTTGAGAAGAGCCTCCTGTCTCCAGGTGGAAGCAGCTGTGGTTGGTAACAAACCCCGTCATGATACCTGCAACACAGCTAAGGCTGTACTGCTACAGGCAGCCCAAGTGACAGACACGCTCTTACAGTGGTGCTTAATGATGGGCAAATAAGATACACAGCCTCAGTAAATGAGAAAAAATGAAAGAAAAATGGATGAACCTCTATTTTAGCCTTTAAGGCAAGGGTTGTCTGGAAACAGTGTTCATTTTATGATCTACAGGCACAGGGAGAAATAAATTAACATCCTGCAGCCTGAATGTTTCCTGACTTTTAACTTCCAGCATTCAATTGTGTTTTATGTGGGAGCTGGAGAGTGAGTGCAGCTTATAGCTCTATAAGAATGGTAATATATTTAAGTGAGATGAAAGAATAGACAGAAGACTATCAGATAACTGTAGGGAGTTGGTGTGATCTCATCACACTGCCTTTATGAGGCCAGTATTGAATATGGTGTATAATCCTGGTGGTTTATGTTTAAAAAAAAAAAAAAATGAGGAAGGAGCCATGTGAATGATTCTAGAGCTGAGAAATTCAGTGTAACTCCACTTGTGTAAGTATGTGGTCCAAGAAAAGGTTGAATCCCACATTTAATTTCTGATGGTGGAGTGGAGGCTTTTAATAAAACAAAAAAGGCAAGAGGAAATTGAGGAAGCGGGGCTGAAGCTGGAGGTTTTCAGCACACAAGCGAAATGTAAACATGTCCCCATGATGGGTATTAAATATTGAACAAACTTCCTGGGAATGCAACGGAAATCCAGTCACTCCAAGTCCTTAAACCGAGCTGGATGTTTTCCTGTGTCATCCGCTGACATAGAGCTCCTGGGCAGGGGACCAAAGTTACCAGGTGTAGCTCTGTGTGTGCAGCTGTTGGGCAGCTGAGAGACGCTTCCACCAGCCTAGAGAACTATAAATGCGTGAGAATCCTGTGTCTCTGTGATGGTTTCACTCGGGTGGGTGACCGAGCTCCACCACAACCGCTCTCTCACTCCCCCTCCTCAAAGAGGAACAGGGAGAAAATACGACGAAAGGGGCTCAAGGGTTGAGATAAGGACAAGGAGATCGCGCAGTAATTATTGTGACGGGCAAAACAGACTCAGCATAGGGAGATAGTAAGATTTATTGCCTATTACGAACGAGCTAGAGAAGTGAGAAACAAAAGAAAGAAACCAAAAGCACCTTCCCCCCCATCCACCCTCTTCCACCTCCTCCCCCCGAGCGGCGCAGGGGAACGGGGGAATGGGGGTTATGGTCAGTCTATAGAAATTCTTCTCTGCCGCTCCTTCTTGGTCACTCTCGTCCCCTGTGCTGTGGGGTCCCACCCACGGGATGCAGTCCTTGCTAAACTGATCCAGCGTGGGCTTCCCACAGGCAGCAGCTCTTCAAGAACTGCTCCAGATATGGGTCCGTACCACGGGGCCCATCCCTCGGGAGCAAACTGCTCCAACCTGGGTCCCCCACAGGCAGCAGCTCCTGCCAGGTCACCTGCTCCTGCGTGGTCTCCTCTCCACGGGCTGCAGGTCCAGCCCGGAATCTGCTCCGGCAGGGGTCTTCCACAGGCCGCAGTCTCCGTCGGTGCAGGGCCACCTGCTCCACCGTGGTCTCCTCCACGGGCTGCAGCATGGAACCCTGCTCCACCGTGGTACTCCATGGGCTGCAGGGGGACAGCCTGCTTCACCATGGTCCTCACCACAGGCCGCAGGGGACTTCTGCTCCGGCGCCTGGAGCACCTCTCCCCCTCCTTCTTCACTGACCTTGGCGCCTGCAAGGCTGTTCCTCACTCCTCTCACTCTCCCAGCTGCTGTGTGGCGCAGCGTTTTTTTTCCCTGTCTTAAATATGCTCTCACAGAGGTGCAAACACCATCACTTATTGGCTCAGTTCTGGTCAGCAGTGGGGCCCTTACCAAACATGGGGCAGCTTCTAGATCCTTCTCACAGAAGCCACCCCTATGGCCCCCTGCTACCAAAACCTTGTCACATAAACCCACTACAGTCTCCTGTTTGTGGTATGTATTGTGTCCCGTTTCAGAGGTGGGGGATCAGATAATGCTCATGTGATTTGCCTGAGGGCCAGAAAGAAGCCGGTGTTGGAGCTGGAGCACACCGGCAGCTCTCAGTCCCTGAATGTGCACGTTGACATTTCTCTCTCCAGAACAGCAGCAGGTCAATGGTTACGTATTCAAAATGCTTCTGTACAAAATTCCGGATGTTTCCTACTAGCACAGGGAGCTTTAAGCTGACCCAGGGACATCACCAAAGTGCCCTTCTCATGGCACTTGGTATTATTAACTGCAAAATGGAGCAGCCGCAGCAAAAAGTCAGTTTAGCTTGCCTGACTCCCAGAAAGGAGCTGGGTGAGTGTTGGAAAATGAGAGAAGAGTTAGCCTTTTTTCTGGCCAAAGGGCTGTCCCTCTTTGCAACAAAGGTGGTGCTGCAGCAGTGAGCAACAGCACTTTCTCAGCCTTACAAGGGCATCACATAACCTAACAGGGAAGATACAAGGGGCATTGCAGCCAGCCTTGCTCTGTTCTGCTCTGTTGCTCTTGTTAGTGCCATTGCACCCTTCCAAATCATCTCTGCCCTCTGTGTGTTATCCACGTTAACATGTCCTAGCTGACCATCACATCTGTCTGTGTGGAACGAGGTTTTCTGTAACAGACATAATACTATCCACGGGAGTGAACAGATACCAAGATTGTAAGTATAGCTGTACCCTATTCCTAGTATTGTTCTGGGAGCAAGAGCTTCTATTGTTAGCTACATCAACTTCAATAAATTAGCCCCAAGAAGGTTAGTTAATATGAAATGAAGAGGAATGCCCCCTTTCCAGCTCTTCTGTCCTCTCTATCCCTCTTAAATCAGGTCTCTGCTTTGAATTGAGGCAGCTTAGGCAGGCAGCCTTCTGCTAAAATATGTTATATTCGCAGAAACTCAGGAACTCATTTTCCACAGTCTTTCATCCGTTTGCTCATTTGTGTGCTAAGGTTGGAGGCCAAGAGCCTAATTAAGGGAGGGAACATTACTGTTATATGGCCAACCTATCTTCACGCAGCAAGGACATCTCCTGCTGGAAGAAGCAGAGATCTCCCTCAACTTAGTGTCAGGCTTTGCAGCTCCTAAAACCCAAATCCGACACTTCCCTGTCAGCAGCCACATTTTATAAGCTGAAAAACCTCGGGCTTTCAAAATATTTGCACTGAGGTAGAGTTGGCTTTCCTGGGGCCGTCGTCTCCTCAGGCAACTTCAGAAACGCCGTGCGCCTCAGGGAGCACTTGTTGCTGGAGCACCAGTAAGCTCAAAGGTTTGCTGGCTCTACCCATGCTCATCAGCAGTGGGAGAACTAAATATAAGTCCGGCTTTACTTGCTAATCTTAACGAGCCTTCAGGCTTGGCTGGGACATGGCACGGCCTCCTGGGCTCAAGCAAAGCAAGGGGCGAAGACGCAGCCCTCCGCTGGCAGAGCGGGCCAGCAAATTACAGCCCTGGCAGTCGGGTTATTGGTGTTGAAGCAAGGTGAGTCTAAAACTGGATAATAGAAAGTTTGATAATGGCTGGCTTTTTTATTTTATTTTAATGCGCAGGAGTTTTTTTCCATTAGTTTCATAAGACGATTTATAGCATAAGCTCACCTTTCCCTTTGAATGAGACATAAACTGCCTAACTCAAACCCATTACAATTTTTTCTTAGGAGCTTTTTCTTTTGTTTTAAATAGAGCTCTAGCCTTGCACTTTCGTATTGCCATTTTATGTGAGTAGATGGGTTAAGAAATTAGATCCATGGCATCTGGGTAGCTGCAATGTTTGTCAAGACATACAAAGTGGCTTTGACCTCTCTGCAGTCTTTTCTTTCTTCTAGGCTGTAATTCTAATAAATAATTTTGGCTTAACTGAGAAAATAATATATTTTCCTGCTTCATGAATATTTTCTCTCTTCTGTCATGAGGGGTTTCGAAATTATAGAGTGAATTTACAGCAGGGCATTCCCTATTTCACAGGTACAAATCAAAGTAAGTACGTACCCGGCTACCTGTCTGTCTGTATAGATTAGACAGATTACAAGCACAAATATTCGGTTAATTCCACAGATAGAAAATAAGCACATGGATCTTATGCATTACTCCTCTGAATAAACCCTTGTATGCACCTCAAGTACTGCCTGAGCAAGGAAGGGAGCAGTATGTTTGTTACAACGAGTTTGCCTAGCTTTCATAAAATCACCAAGATTACAAATCTGAGTTGCAACAGAGATGACTAAACTGAAAGCAATTCCAGAAAATAACATTCCAGCATCTTTGTGTTCAGCCCGCCTGCTGGGGGAGCGTTCTTCCAGCATCACTGCCGCCGGCCGTACCCATGGCCTTAAGGCCAGACGGATAGTTATAGCAACAAGTTTCATTCTGGTCACTTAGTTTTGCTCGATTGCTCTACCTTAAGCTCGAATATTTCAACTTGAAGAAACTTAAATCTGCTCCACAGAGAAGAAAAGAAGCCAGGCTCAGACATCACCAATGCCCAGGCAAGTGTAGGGAACAGATGATGCTGCATTTGTCTTATCGAAAGATGCCACATTCCGTTGTGGCTGATGTAGGCAGGCAGGAAAACCCCAGTTCTGGTTGAGTTGGGTCATTACTGCCCTGGAAATGTAAGCTACACAAGAGAGGTGTCGGGGTGGATCCTCCACCCCTCCTTAGTCACCGTCTCTTCCCACTCAGGATCCCTTCTGTTCCCATAGCTGGTCTCTGACGTTTTGGAGCATGGCCACAAAGTACCCAGAAGCCAAGTTATGAATGTGAGGTGACAGGGGCAGCCTAGTGCTGGGATTTGAGCCTAGAGCGTGTCTCTCACTGCCCACTTGCTAATGTACTCATGATTGCAGTGTCCGAATATGCCAGAAGCAGAAAAGATCTGCATAGAGGCATCCTTTGCAGCCCTTGTGGAGTATCCTCTGTCCTAGAGGGTCTATAAATCCCCAGCAAGGTGTTAAAATGCCTTCAGTTACAACACCAGAGCTTTTTCATTAGCCAGGCAGCCACATTATGCAGACTATAGAGTCGCATCAAAAAGAAAGAAAAAACTGCCAAGCCTCAAGTCTCATCTGCTTGGGGCAGGTTCTGATTTAATTGTGTGGTTTCTTTTAGATGGGAGCTGGATCTAACTGAGGGCAAATTGTGTGAATGAAGGTCACCAGCTTTCTCCTTAAATAACTTAAATACCAAATCCCCATTACTGAGGAGTCCTTACTACATGGAAATAACCAATTTTATGGCATGTTTCTATTGACAGCAGTTCTGCTGACAGTCTGCTGCATGAGGAGGAAGAAAAAGACATCTAACCCAGAAAACAATCTGAGCTATTGGAATAATGCTATTACCATGGACTACTTCAACAGGCATGCTGTAGAGTTACCGAGAGAGATCCAGTCCCTGGAGACATCAGAGGTACCTCACTTGCATAATTAGTGCCTGAAAACTGTCACTGAAGCCATGCTGGGAGAAGGGGAGAGGAAGTGGTATTAATAAAGCCTTAAAATTCCTACACATATTCAGGGAAACTGTTTTTTGAAAAGCCTCTTCCACCCTCCAACAAGTGTATTATGAGATTAATAATAATAAATAATAATAAGTAAGCCCATAGTTTCTCATATAGCAGGTCAGGGGTGAGTGCTCCCAGTACGTAAGCAATCAAAAACACCAGCATATGGGAGCGTGCAGTGCTGGTGTGTGCCATCAGCCTCTACTGAAGAGATCTGGCAGGTTCAGGGGTACTGTTCGCATATGGGAAGGTTATCCTACTGATAGAAATATAGCTGCCCTCAGAGATGGAGGGGAATAATTTAGCTTAGTTCAAAAGTTTTTAAAACCTAGAACCAGTGGAGAATTTGGGCTTATGTTAAAGTGATTTTCCAGAGATCAGGTGACTGACTAATTCATCTCATTAAATTAAAAAAAAAAAAAAAGTGTTCAGAAAGGAATCTCTGAGATGTGCCTCGATGAGCACTCACAATTGCTTCATTAGCTCCACTTTCCTGGCAATTGTGTTGCTCAAGCTAAAAGGAGGATCCCGGTCTGGACTTACCATGAGCTGCTTTCACGTGACAGGACTATGCACATTGTCTCCAAAAGCCGCCGTGTCAGTCCGCTAAAACTGATCTGAACGTTACTGAGCTGGGACATGCTCAGGTAGCTTGGAACCATATGTTTGGTTTTCTTAAAAAAGAAGCTGAAAATGCATCTTTCATGAGTCGAGCCCAGCTGACAGAAAACTGTTACAATATGTCATGAAAGTGAAAAAAAAAAGAAATGTTAAAGCTCAAATTCTGCTATGGGACCTAAGGTTTGGTGTGTCTGATTCTGGGTGCCCATACTGAGAAAAAAAATCATCCTGATTATCAGCGGAATTGAGGATTATCGGAGAAAAGAGGATTATCAGAGCTGTGAGCAGTTATCTTCCCTCACGGCTCCTGCTGCCTGAAGAAGGGCCAAACCAGTTCGCTGACGTTAGCTCCCAGCAGCTGGGGCCCCCGAAATTCAGGCACTTTCTGAGGGATGGGACCAAATGCCCGAGTGACAAAAGTAGTCCCTTTCTCACGTGCCGTCACAGAGCAGTGGACTGTCGGGAGGGTGAGGGGATATGGAGCACTCACGCTGCTGCTCTGCCTTTCTCCTAGGACCACCTCTCCGAGCCGCGCTCCCCCGCCAACGGCGACTACCGCGACAGCGGGATGGTCCTGGTGAACCCCTTCTGTCAGGAAACGCTATTTGTAGGACATGAGCAAGTCTCTGAAATATGACCCCGCAGCTGCCCTCGTGTTGCAGTTTCATCTCTACTGTCTCCAAATTATAAATAAATATATATATTATAAATATAACCTTTGTGTAACCCTGAATTACAAGAAATGTTTTCAGCTTTTCTTTTTTTCCCTCAAATTGTCAACCCCTTTTTTATAAGTGTGGTAAAACTTTACAGAACAAACTGTGGCTTTATAAAATAAAGGTATTTCTAAGCAAAACACCTGTCAGATGGACTATTTTTTTTCCCTGTCATTTTTTTTCCTGTCATTTCCTGTCATTTCCCTGTCATTTACAATCCGTTGCTAAACCTACTTGGTCTGGAAGAATATCGGTCAGTTTGGGTGAAGGCCACAAGGTTTTGGTACGGCATCCTGCAGTGGCTTTGGAGTGAAGAAGGCACATGCAGTGTCCCCTTCACAGGAACAGAAATCTCCTTTAAATTGATCAGAAATCTTGACACCTGAATGTGGTGGCTTTGACCCCATGTCCATTTCCGTGCTGTTTTATTCATCTTCGATGCTGCCAGCACCACTGAATCACAGTTCCTTACCCCCTCTCCTCTCTGAGATTCCCTTCGTCCCTCAGAGATGCAAACACAGTGTTTCAGAGGAAAGTGTTTCAGTCCTACCCAGCTAAGCTCTAGATTGCATGCTGTAATAGTAGTGCGGAAATTGGAGGGGTGAATGAAGTTTAAATGATGGCTTAAAAACAGGCTGTTACAAGCAGGGAGCAACACGGAACATGGAATGATTGCTAAATCGATGTTCTCTCTTCGAGCAACCCAGAACTGTTACCGCGGGACCAATTTTCAGCTTTCCTCCTCAGATTGCCTCTCTTGTATTGTTCAGCAAGTGAAATGGCCTCTGTCCTTGGAGGTCTCAGCCTTGTGCTTCCCACCTCTGGCCATCAGTCATTGCATTTTCTGCCGTCGCTGCTGACTTCATCAGGGCTATGAGACAGCGGGGAGTGCTCCGGCTGACTGCTTTGCACCACCAACCACTCAGGTTAGCGGTGGCTTGCATAAAAGGGATGCTTGGGCAAGACGGGGTTAGCAGAGCATTGAGGTGAGCCCCGTCTGGCAACAGGGAAGGGAATTAGAGCGGTGGCACATCTGGCCCAGCTGTTCCCACCTGCCAGCAGGGTCCCGGTGGCTGTGGTTACCCAGAGCAAGCTGACAACTTTGCTAACTGGTGCTGGAATCGCACCAAGACACAGCTCCCCTGGGATCGGGGAGCCACAGAAGCATCTTCTCCCCTCCTTTCTCCTCATCCCACACATGCATTTCTGTGCTGACGCGCAGATGTGAACGTGGGCCACAGGCTGCCCAAAATGAGAAAATTGAAGCACGATAGTGGCTCTTCTAGATGTTGGATTTTCAGAGAGTAATTCACTGCTTCCCTCAGAGGTGGCTGGGGTAGGCAGTCAGACGGGGCTATACACGGACACAGATGGGCACTTTGGGAATACGTGGGATAGCTGCTACGCAGCCTGCTCTCTGTGATCCTCGTGATCCAATACTAAATGGCCTCCTGGAAACTGCTGGTGGACGACAGTAAAAGCTTCCTCAGCTTCTTGCCAAGAGTGAAAGCAATCATACGAGGGCCTTCATCTTCAGCTCCTGCGTGTTTTGGCAGGGAGGTGTAAAGGAAGAACAGGGTGGCAGAGAACCAAACCCCATTCTTTGCAAAAACATCGGCATTTTTGCATTTGTTTTCTGCACACTGTATTGCTTTTGTGAGGCAGATTTGTTTTGCATTTCACACGGAGCAAATACACTGAAATTCACAAACGTACTGGAGTATTCCTCGCATTTAGCCAGCACAGTTTGCTTGGAAATCTCAAGCCAGAATATCCAGAAACTAACCAAAACAACACGCAAAGCCATCAGATGCGGCGTTCCCAGGCTTTGTGTGAACGTGCAGTGCTAACCTTCAGCAGTCTCGCTGTGCTCAGCCTTAAAATGAGCAGAAACGTGAGGGTGCTTGTCCCTGGGCCAAGCGTGCCCTGGGGGAAGCCGAAGCATGGAGAAATCCAGAAGCTGCCGAGAGGACAAGGGAAGATTCGAGGCCCTGCAGCAGCGAAAGGCCAGCTGGGGTTGGCCACGGCACTGCTGTCTCCTCAGAAGTTGGTTTTAGCTCGTTTTGAGTAATGCCTTGCTGCAGGAGGCTCTGTGAGCATGGGTGTGAGCGGCTAGTGTGCACCGTACGGCTGGATGTTAAGGGCAGGAAATCATCGGGGCGTCAGCGCAGACACCACCACTGGCATTCTCACACGTCCGTTGTCATGAATTCCTGCCCCTCAGTGCCCGTAAACACCATTGTGCTGTTCATCTGCCGCATTTGCAGCAGCAGCAGCAGGGAGATTTCCCCTGAAATGGATTGCTGACCCAGCGGCCGGCCGGACAATGCGATGAGCGCGGCACAAAGCCCGCCTTCCAGAAAGCCATCGCACAAAGCCGAAAGCCCCGTCCGAGCCCCAACCTGCTGGGCTCCGCATATCCCTCCCGCCAGTGTGGGGCTAGTGGCGGGGCTGAGCGGGCCGCAGCGGCAGCATGCCCTTGCCGAGGCGCCGGTCGTCCTTCTTGGGGCAGCAGCCCCCTGCCTCCACGACAGAGAGCGCGGCGGGGCCCGGGCGCCGTGTGAGCGTGGGGGGCCTGTCGAGACCCCCCGGCGTCTATGTGGGCTCCGTGCCCACCGGAGGAGTGAGCAGCTTGGGCACCCGTGTGTCCCGCCGAGCCCTGGGCATCAGCAGCGTCTTCCTCCAGGGCTTGCGCAGCTCCTGCTCCGCCGTGCCCCTGGCCGCGGGGCTGGAGAAGGGCAGGGGGCTCTCCTACGAGAGCCTGAACGGCTGCCTGGTGGAGTACATCGAGAAGGTGCGAGCCCTCGAGCAGGTCAACCAGGAGCTGGAGGAGCACATCCGAGTCTACCTGGACAAGAAATCCTCCAGCGTGGGCAGCTGGGGCGCGCTGCGGGAGAGCTGGGAGGCCATCTACCACCAGGTGAGCGCGGGCGGCGGCGGGGGCACGGGGGGCCCTGAGCGGCAAGGGTGGGTGCTGATGAGAAGCCAGGCTGATCTCGGCACGCGGCGCCCCAGAAGGAGGGTTTTAAATCTGTCTTCATGATAATTAGCGTTATCATTTCACAGTGTGGCGTGGAAAATGCCTATTAAGCAGGAGAATTGCCTGAGGCATCCTGTGCATGGGGGCGATTGAAATGCACCCCAAGGTGCTGTAGTCTGCTCTGATTAAAATGGGTGATTTTTTATTTTTTTTTTCCTTAGCTGAGGTTATTACGCCAAGCATCAAAATTATTAAAAGAAAACTGCTAGGACTGAATTAGTTTATCCATCAACACGATATCATTACAAGCATGGTGTTTTTTTTTAATTAGCAATTCAGATTTTTACATTATTCCCTCGTTTGCTTAATCACATTTTCAAAAGCTCTATTTATTTAAAAATACTAATTACGTGGCTACAAATGAGCGCCTCCTTCCCTTCCAGTTGTGGCCGCCCCAGCGCCCCTTGCTCCCCGCTCTCCGTGCAGCGCAGGCTGTGCGTTCCTGGGGGGGCTCTAAAGGAAAGCATTCACCGTGGGGGTGCCAAATGGTGTCTGCATCGTCGCTGGGGACATGCAGCAAGCCCAGAAGGACCGCATCCCCCGGTTCCTTTTGCTGGGAGGATGAAGGAGCTGAAAGCAGCAAGGCTGTGCGTGCTGCTGTCCTGCAAGAAGTGCCATCGGAGTGTCCTCAGGAGGCCTGAACGTCAGCTTTAAGTTCCCTGGGACAGTTGTGTGTTGTGCCATGGGCTGACCACAGCGTTACGCCTGGCTTCAGGGAGAGGGCGCGTTCTTAGGGGGCTGCAGTTTTAGGGCAGCGTGCACCTAGCGTGCCGCAAATTGCCTGAGCCCCACGCGCGGTGGGATGAACTGCTGTGCAGAGCTCACGCCAGCAGAAACGCCCAGTTTAGCACCGACTTGTAAAGTTGCTCTCTTACTATATTGATAAATGACATTGCTGCCTCTAATCCTATAAACTTGCTGCAGGGACTGGCTCCTGAAGGCAAAGGGTGCTCCGAATCGGGGGTGCTTGCAAAAAGTAACAGCCCTGAAGCTGCCTGGCTGATGCTGGCGGGGGCTTCGGCCTGAGGGGGGTTAAAGCGTCCCAGCCAGCAGCCCCCCACTCCTCAGAGGAGTGTCCCTGTGAAACCTCTCCTGTGAAGCCTCCAGGGGCAATTGGCTAAGAACCTACCGGTTCAGTAATTTTTCATTCAAACTGTTTTCCTTTGAACCCTTCTCTGTTATCGTCATCCTGGCAACTTTCCACTACCTCCCTTGCTTACAAGCAGCTCATGCTGAGGTCTGATTAAATACTGGGAGCACCAAAGTCAACCACCAAGTGTCACGACTTCATCCCTGTTTCCAGCATTGGCTTTTGCAGATACTGAGGAAGAGAAATCTTTATACCGAGACAATAAAAGATAGTACAGAAAGAAAGAAACAGCAGCCCACGGGTTTAGCACAACAGCCCCTGGAAAAAAATAAAATAAAATAAATGTTTCTATGCAAAGGCACAGACCAAGAAACCTCTCTAAATAAGTGTTTGAGAGAGATGGAGCTGCAGTGCATCTCCTGCTGCACGGACCCACGCAGGGAAGTGGGAGCCCTCTGGGGGACAAATCCTGCAGCTACTGCAGCGACAGCAGAGCCTGGATCTGGCCACAACGCTTCAAGTGGCACCAAGTGGATCAGAGAGCAGGAGCGGAGGGTCCCTGGGGAAAAGCCCCCTGTCAGAGCTGTTTTGGAGAGGGGTCGCTGACAGAGAGCTGAGAGGGGAGGCCACCATCCAGGCTGCAGCACTGACCTTTAGTCTGGGCAGCTGGCTTTTAGCAGAGCAGGTGTACGCACGCTAGCTGGGATGGGCATGAAGGAGGAGGATTTTTTGCAGGAAGAAGGTGAAATGAGAAATCCTTGCTGAGAGCAACTCATGTGACAGAAATATAAATGAATCTCTTTTTGTCCTGGTCACACTCCTTTCCTCTAGTTTTCACACCAGTCTTCCTATGGGAAACGCAAAAAAGATTTACTAGAGATTGTCTAGTCCAACATGCCTCTTCAACAAAACAAAACAAAACAAAAACAAACAAACAAACAAACAAAACAAAACAAAAAAAGGCTGTTTGTAATGATAATCCTTCCTGGGGAGCAGTGCAGCACCTGGGAAAAGAGGCAAGAGCAGAGCAGAGCAGAGGAGTTAGCTCAGCCTCCATGGCCATTCAGCTATGGATGTGTGGGAGACACAGAGACAGACGTACCGCAGACAAAAGTAGAAGGAACAAACACCTTGGGCCAGTTTCATCACTCCTGTGACTCCCCTGCATAGCTGGGAAAACATGGAAGATCGCTAGAGTTTTCCACAGGGATGCTTTTATTTTCTCCTAGCCCTCCTATTGGCATTTACTTGGTGTCAGTACTAGGTGTGGAGAAAACACAGGGCTGACAGCCCGAACAACCACCACGTTTGGGCGTGCTCCCAGTAATGTATTTGCTGTGGGAGCAGCAGAGCCCCCGTGCAGGAGGCTCTCCTGCCCTGAAACCGCACCAGCATCGTGTGCAATGCACTGCAATGCAACACAGTGCACTTCCATTGTCTGCAATATTTCTTGGAGAGCCAGGCATCTTTCTGATGCAATCCCAGCTGCTTATAAACTATTAGACATATAAATGGAATCCCAGTTTCCTGTGGACAGCAGGAATCAGCAGAGGACACATCAATCTTCCCAGTCTCCATCCAGGTACTACTTCTCCCAAGGTGATGCAACAAATGCCACTCTTGCTACCTTCATGTTTTTATCCTTTGGGCTCTGAGAATAGATCCACCAGGGAAAGGATGACCAAAAGCATTATGAGTTTACTGCTTGGCATCCGAGCAGCAGTGTGGGGGTCACTTGCCTTTAGTCTGGTTTAGTTGTAAATGAAGATGTGTTGGAGATAATGGTCTGATATAAACCATTTATTCCAGCATGCGGAAGGAAAGACTAGACCAGGATCTTCTGTTCTTTTTCCATGAAGGCATCATTTGTAAAATTAAAAGCCCAAATGATTTTCCATTACATGAATCATTAAGCCATGAGACTCATTATCCCAGGATACACCTGAGGCCATGAACTCAGAAGCATCCAGAAAGGGATCAGGCATTTGTACAAACAGCAAAACTGTACAAAGCTATCAATTAAGCACAGCTAAAAAATTGGAAGGCATAGTAAATCGTGCAATTCTAAATTTGGTCAGATGTCTGCTAAAAATCAAAAGTTTTGATAAACCAGGGCTAAGTTCACCCAATAAGTGTCTATATCACATCCCCCTTTAGCAAGGATGGAGTCTGCAAACTCCCTTGAAGCGCCTGGTTTTCCTTGTTGCCATACCTAACCCACCAAATGGGTCAGTGCACTGATGCAACCTGAAGTTTCTTAGCAAATAAGATTTTTTTGCTCAAAGTTGAAGTCGTGTTTTCATGTCCATGAAGGTACGATGAAGTCAAAGAAAAGTGCTGAGGCCTTCTAGTTGTTTTATATCACAAATATTCAGTGTTAATTTGAGCTGGAAAAAAAATAATAAATAAAACACACCACGTTCCGAAGGTGTGCGCATCACAGATCCGAGTGTAGCAAGGCAACGTGTGGCTTAAAGGAGCTATTATTAGGAAGAGGATTAGCACTTTTGTAATACTTGCTGTCTTGGCAGTTCAAAACGCCCCATGAGCATCCGTGAGTGAAGCCTCCCCACAGCACCACGAGGCAGCACGGCGCTGCTCTCGGAGTTGCAGACAGAGCAGGCAATACCCAGTGAGGCTGCCTGCCCTCGCACATCCCCTGAGCACAAATAAGGCTGTTTTCTGAACTGCTGCGTCGTGTGTTTTACTACATGTGTCAGCAAAGTGGCTACAAATCGGCCTCACTAACGCTGTGCCTTTGGATCCAGCTGTTGGTTATTAGGAGAATTAAATCAAACAAAGGAGCCGCTAGATGGGAGTCTTACGTCTCTTCTATTTAAGCCTGCAACAGGGCTTTCGCAGCTCATGCAAATTAGAGAGAATTTCCCAGGAAACCTGATTTCTAGATAGAAAGTATGGTGTAATAATCCTCCAGGTTCATTGCTGTATTTAAATTGTACACAGCTCATTTCTGCTAGTTTCAACTGTGCCTGCCATCTTCTGAAGCCTTCTAGATATTAGTCTTTTTATACCTTTGTTACTTCTGTGGCACAACTCAGGTTTGTGTCCAGTCCTTGAAAGCCCCAGACTTGGCCACAGAACATCTGGCACTGGCTGCAGGTTCATCAGGAGGGCTGCTTGTTGCCTGCTGGAGAGGGTCACGACCAGTTACCCCAAATGCTTCAATAAAACCACAAGCTTACTACTAAAAAGCACTTTTAAGAAACAGCTTGCCTCCACATAAAGGCAGAAGCAGTCAGAGGAAAACAACTAGCTCTTCCCTGCTCCCACTTCCATTGCAGAGCAAAAGCCATTTTGCACTGAACTCAACTTCTCAACCTAGCGATCAGCCTCTCTCTGAACTGCACTGTATAGCTCACAGAATTTACTGGCGTTTTTGCTGAGGCGATGTTCCCAATTTCCTCAAAGGCTTTCATTTTCCTCAGACGTTTGACCAGGTATTGCAGCCGCGTGGGCTCACTGCTGGAGGTAAACGGACCTGTTTTGGCAGGTCAGGGCAAACTGCGAGGCTGCGTTTTCCCTGAGTTGAGCCAGGGAAAAAATAAAAGCTTTTGTGAAGATCCATACATGTATGAGTGGCCGCAGGAAGACAAAATACAATAATTTCTGTAGAAACTAAGGAAAAAAATAATTTAAAAAATCCCGATTAAATTTTCTAAAATTGAAGGAAAAAAAATGATTCATTGTATGGGTCAAAGAACTGCCTCTGCCCCCATGCTGCTGCCATGTGATAACTCGAGGTCATTTCTCCATCTTCCAGGAGAAAGTCAGATCCTACAAGGGGATCCGAGTGGGCATGGCAGCCCTGAAATGCCCCAGAAGGGAGCATTTCAAGGGGGTCTGCAACAAAGCAGGGAGAAGGAGATAAGGTGTTGAGTGCTGCTCTGCGTGCAAGAGGGCACAGAAAGGCCTTGTGTGCCCGTGTATGGGCCTGGCTGGTATGCCACAAGGCACCAATTCTTTGCCCACACCTGTGGTTTTCGTAATATCCCTGACTCCTGCATGTGCTCTGCACTCTGAAGGTTTCTCACACCCAAACTGAGGCCTTCTGGGGGCCATTGGTGGCATTCACAGGGTTCCTCTCCTCTGTCTAGATGCTATTTTCATGACACATATTGGAACTGGCAGTCTTTGAGATGGCCTGACCCTCTGTCAAATCAGTTGGAATTGGCCAATAAATCCCTAAGTTATGAAGGAAAAATTGGCAGCCCATGCAATGGGTGAGCTGTTTCCTCCTGGAAGCCAGGCTAAGCTGCAGCTGGTAGGAGCCGGCCTCCAACCACAGGCCACCAGCCATGGCCGCCTTTTCCTGTTATTTCTAACAGTGGGTATAAAATAAGCAAATCATTTCTTTTCTTCTAGTTCCTCCCCAGATTTAAGCAATGTGGAGTGCTATTAAATTCATGATCCTTTATGAACTTCTGGATGTGGGGAATAGGTTTTTCCTCCAGCTCTCTTCTAGTCCATGAGTTTGTAGGATATTTAGGGCAGCGAGCCATTTTTTTGTGAGGATCGATGTTAATTTCCACACACAAATGCTTCAGCCTTGCGTTTCCCCCTCCACCCCTGCACCGAGCAGCAGGCCAAAGAGCAGGCAGGCGGCCCACACTCAGGCAGCGATCCCCATTGCGGTACTGGAGATGACTTGTCTGGACGCGGCCTTGGTGCCTCCACACTGCACGGCCTCTTTCACCTCGGGAGAGCGCAGTGCTCCAGGGGATTTGCAATCCCATTTAGTAGCAGAGTTAATTATCCAAAGAAAGATTTCTACATCGAGAAGCCTCCTGGCCCACGTAGAAAGCTGCTCCTATTCATGTGGTGGTTTGGTTTCCACCACAAATCTCCATGGGGATCTCCTAGAAAAGGCAGACGAGGTGTTTGTTTACACAGCCTGTCACGGTCCCACAGGCTCCTCTAACACCATGCAGCCTCTTGCACGCAGCCCACCCTTGGTCCTCCCACTACCACCCTTGTCAGATGGACACCTCTCTTGTTGATGAGGACTTGAGGTGCAGACGTGGTGTCTGCACATCCTGGTGTGCCGAATTTGTACAGGGGGCATTTCCAGATGGGCCCCAGCTCCAGCTTGCAACCCAGGTGTATGCCCAGCCCTGAGAGCTCAGTCCCAGGCACCACCTCGGCACCTCCACCTTCGGGTTGGGTTCAGCTCCTCCAGAGCACAGCAGGGACCTTGGGGTGTCCGGGCCCAGGGAGCCCCCATCCAGGTATTTGCTCTAACTCTGGTACCAAATTGGGTGTTTCTTTGTTCACCTCCACAGCACAGTGCATATCTGCCTCCAGGGCAGGCTGTGGTCTTTTTTACCTTTTTAATCATTTTATATAATCTCAATAGGCTGCAGTGTCACAAGCCTTTCAGGTTTGATTCCCCCTCAAGTGCCTCCTGGGGATTAAAGATACACCAAAGAATTGTAGCAATGATATCACAGTCTTATTTGTGCAATCTCTCCAAAGCATTTCACATTCAGTGTAATAATCTTTGAAGAATGCCTGCTTCCCAGGTCTCTTATCTATTGCAAGAGCTTACGCGATCCCATCAGAGAACAAAAACAGCGCTCTGGGAGCTGAGGACCGCTCACCCGAGGCACCAAATATCCCTTGGCTTATGGAAGAGGATGACCCTGAGGAGGACTGCTGATATGGGAAGTAGAATAGGAACTGCATAAGTGTTGCTTAAACCATACCTAGAAACTATAAGTGGGACTTAAATGCTGAGCATACCTTGTATGCAGTAATGAATTTTACCCCTTGTGACCAGCTGACAATCGGGATAAATGTGTTTCCACAAGAAGATGAATGCTTAGGAGCAATGAACAGTGTGATGAAAAATTGCTGCCTATTTGCAGACAATTTGTGAATTGATATGTACAAAATTCAGTGATTAAATTACCTGGAATGAGTCACGTGAACGGCCTTAGGCTAAAGGATTATTTTCAGAATCAGAGCTATTCATCTGCTGAAGATAGATGGACCATGCAGGCAGTGCCTGTGCCGAGTCCTAATTGCTTGAGCTCTGTTGTCTCTCCCTTGCAGGTGGGTGAAGCAGTCCTTGAAAACGCCCGTCTCATGCTGCACACCGAGAACATTCAAGCCTGTGCTGAAGACTTTAAAGACAGGTAGTCCTGTGGTGGCACCTGGCTGCCCAGTTTCTCTGAAACTTTGCCTTGGCAACTGCTAACCCGATAGGGGAGGGATGCTTAGTGAACACTGGGTTCATTGGGAATACTGAGTGAGGGTTGCTGTAACATCGCAAAGTAACTGCCAAGCTACCATTGCTTTGGAACACATTTTTAAGAGTAATATTTAATAATTTATTAATATGTAATATTAGTCTGATAGATGGACATCGATTTCTTACTGGGAGGTCAGTATTCATTCAAATTTGGGTTGATATTTTGTAAAGGCAAACATTCATGTGATTTTTAGTTTCAATTTTCAGTGCTGCAGAAGTGATTTCAGAACTGGTAGCTGTTCTGCTGCAGTACCTGAAAAGCAGACACTGCACCACTGCAAACCTCACTGATAAGAATAAGATAAGAAAAGAGAAATGGGCTACACTGATTTTCCTTTTATTTCCTGAGAGAAACGAATAGCAAAAGATCCTAAATATTGATAAGCTACTTTTAAAGTCTTTCTGTTTGCAAAGTATAATATTTATGTACATGAGTACATGAAGTTCTTTAAGCTTTATTCACAAGGTCTGACTCTTCTATCTTGTACTTACAGTTGTCTCAATCATTTACCAATAGTTTTATGCAATATCTGATACACAAACAGTATTTTGAACAAATTGATTTTTATTTCCTATGTTTTTTGTCATCCATTAAACTTGTGTTCCCCTCTCTGGTATTATTTTACTTAATTACACCAAAGCATGTGTTAATCATGGTCTTAGGCTTGCCTTTTATTCCAGAAAGGTACAACTCTGAGCAACTCATTTTGTTGCTTTCCATCCCATAAGCCACACTTGTATTTTAAGTGTTATAAAAAAAAAATCTAAAAATGTCCACGGACTTGTACAAACAGTGTACACAACAATGTTAAATGAATCCATTACATAGTAAAAGCTCCTGGTGCTCGCTGGGGTCAGCTTCCCCATTCCCTTGCTGCTGAATTCCCAGCAACAAAGGTGGCTAGCAAAGGACAGAGTGCAGGAATTGTTTCACAAAGCTGGCTCCCATCTAAGAGGAGCCAGCCACAGTTTCAAGGGACAAACCACCTGCTTCCTGAGCAAGGTCTTGGCTCCATGAGCAGCTGCCACCTGATGCCAGTTCGTGTTTGTGCTGTGCAATAGTGATGAAATTAGAAATGTCCATACCATTATTATGCAGTATATCCTGATGGTTTGAAAGCACAGCAGGGAGGGAGCAGGAATCAGCAGCAGCTGAAGAATTCACACTGAAGTCTGAGGAAGGGAAAAATCCACACATCTTCATCTGGTACATAAATACCAGACCTGGCAGGAGACCACGTGCCTCTCCGTGTTTATTCAGCAGTGCTATCAGTCTGATACTGCCACACCACAGGCTGACAGCCTGGCCAGTTTTATTAGGCTCTGAGTTAATGACTAGGTACTTGAGGCAGTGGAATTGAAGTACATTGAGACAAGGTGAGGGCAGAGTACATCTCATGTGTTTCTGTGCCTCTGTCTGGGACATGAGAGCTAATTAGCAAAATGGTG
Organism: Oxyura jamaicensis; assembly: GCF_011077185.1. Classification (NCBI taxonomy): domain Eukaryota; kingdom Metazoa; phylum Chordata; class Aves; order Anseriformes; family Anatidae; genus Oxyura; species Oxyura jamaicensis. The sequence goes on from NC_048894.1 coordinate 45,805,259, forward strand.
TAATTTAGAAAAAATGCAAGTTTTTCTTGCTGAGCCATGCTTATCTGCTTTTATCTCTCTGTAGGTATGAAAATGAGCAGCCATTCAGAAAGGCAGTGGAAGATGAAATTAATTCCCTTTATAAAGTGATTGATGATGCTAATTTAACTAAAATGGATCTGGAGAGTCAGATAGAAAGCATGAAAGAAGAGCTGACTTTGCTGTCAAAGAATCATGAAGAAGTAAGTCCAGGCCTGGGACACTGCAGAGCTGATGTGTGCCTGCTTCGTGCGGTTGGTGTAGTGCATCTGGCAGAGCAAGCATTGAAAAGCTGAACCTGCCATGTCTGGATGGGGAGAAACTTCCTATTTCTCCTCTCCTCTCTGTTAATTTAAAGTGCTAACCTTTAAGGCAAATTATGTACATGTAAGTTTTAACTCTTTCTCGTCTGATAAATATGACATGGAAAAGATGTCACTTCATATCTTGCTGGACACCACGAGTTATTCATGGGGTTGGACAGTCTGTGTGTTGAAATCCCAACAGTTAGAGGTCTCATTTACAGCCACAGAGCTGCAGAGAGAAAACGCCTGTGCAGGGAACCAGCTCTGGCCACACTAACACTGAGCATTAACTGGGTTCGGCTGACCAAGCTGCTTGGTTCCTGAAACTGAGCCTCCCCTGAGCAACGCACCACTGAAGCAAGCCGCAGGAACAGGCAGCTGGAAGAGGACCACCTGATAAGCCAGTTTTGCAATACATTACTCATTACATCCACCGGCACCATTTGCATGAAGGTGGTTTATTCCCTTCAGCGAGGGTTTCAGGATCTGACCCAGATCTTCACTGATGGGACCGCATTTACGCAGCTGCTGTTTATTTACTGATGCCTCTAAAGGAGAGGTTGAACCAGGATGTTTCATGGAATTGAGGAGCTCTCTCTTACATTTCTTATAGATGATTTTTCCAAATGCAACATCTGAGCAACATTGGCAGGCATGTAGAGACTTGGGCTGCCAAGATAAAGCTTCATCTGCTCCCTGCTTTCATGTAACCAGTGGCTTCAGCACCAGTGCAAGCCCGGAGGAAGATGGAAGTCATTCTAGACATGAGGGAAAACACATAAAATTGAGCGAAATATGCATGGTCCCTTTTAAACCTCCATGTGTGCAATGTTTCCTGTGAAACTGGCAGAGTTGGCATTGCTGCTGTCCTCTGCCTGTACATGTGGCATAAATAGAATTACAGCTTCCCACCACTCTTCTCGTGCCACATTTAGCCAGTGCAGAGCCTGTGCAGGGTGGAAGGATGCTCCTCATCTGGGCGCTCGTGGGGCCAGCCCAGCATAGACCTGCTTTTCCTGTGGCAGTGACACCAGAGTAGGCTGTTCAACAGAAGTCACAGACCGGAGGCTGGAAGCAGCTATTGCAATTGCTCCATCTGATCTCTGGCACAATAAAGTCCCAAGGACTTTCCTGAACTAATTCAAACCTTTCTTGCCTCCAGTGTCACCACTAGGAAATCCACATCAAGTCCTTTTGAATCTTTTGCATGCTCTGAGTGATGACTTTGAACAGCACATTTTGAGGTTTCCATTCCTCCAGGTTCCTGTTCACATACACTTGCCCAGTAGGTGCATGTCTACGTTACTGCAGCAGACAGGCAGGGACCAGGGTTTGACTTGCTGTGAGCTCCTACAGTTCCTTGACCAGGGGTCCATGCTGCACCTTTGCTAGCAGTATTTGTGCATGTGGTGCCTTTGGGTCCAGGTGTGCAGTGTGCATGTGTCAGGCTGTGACTGCTGGAGAAGCAGGCTGCTGTGGGGCAGCTGCTGTAGGCAGCATCCTGCCGCAGGGCTCCAGCCTCCTTCCACCAAGGGGGAAACCATGTCCTGTGCCCAGTGTTGTGACACCCACTGCAAGACTCCCCATACACAGGCATGACAAATCTGTATCCACACAAGAAACCCTCCAGTGCACTAAAAAGCCTCTCTGAAGCTGCCATTCAGTTGTCCATTTCCCCTTTTCTTAATGCCCATTACTTTTGTTCAAGGACGTGAAGGTATTGTACAAACAGCTTGCTGGATCTCAGCTGGAAGAACTTGATGTTCCCCTGGGAAGTGGCCTGGACAACATACTGGAAAAAATCAGAATCCACTGGGAGAGAGACATCGAAAAGAATCGTGCTGAGACGGGTGCCCTGCTCCGTACCAAGGTAAGCGTGGGCTCCAGCCTCCACAACTTACTCCAGCATTGAGGGATTTGAAGCAAGCACAAAATCTGCCTAATACTCTGCAGTAACTTGGAGAACCGTCTTTGGCTTAACAAAAAAAAATGTTGTCAAAATCTAAAGGATTTTGGTCCAAGTCCATTGAAAAATACTCTCGTAAATATAAGTGATTTTCTTGGGATTCATAGAGTTAAGTAGCAGAGGAAATGGCCCCTCTGATATCACAGGTATCTGTGGGAGACTTCTAAGGGCTCTGAAATGTTGTCCACAAAAAATTAACTTAATCAGCTGATACCTCCCGTGCAGGATGAGCCACAGCTGTTACCCTACTTACTGGGGCCGTTCCTCCACTGGAGAAGTTACAGGGGCCCATAAATCAAAAGGGCAAAATACATTGCTCTACACTAATTATATAGCTATGCCTTGCTTGTGGGTTTCTCCTTGAAATTGTTTCCTTTGGCAGCAGTGGGAAAACGGGATATTAATCTGGAAATGAAAAGTGATGATAACAGACATTCCCCTTGAAAATTGTCTCCTTTCCTGATGCTGAGTTTGAAACAACCCTCTAATGCAGCTTTTCTTTGGTCATCAAGGATCACTCATTCTCCAGGCTGGTTGACGTATTTTTGCAGAGCTGAAGCATTAAGTTCATGATCCTGTGTTTTAGTAGCCATCTCATTCTGAGTCAGCTATCGTGGCAGAGCATGGCACACTAAATCAGCTGTGCTACAGAAATATTTAGCGTCGACACAGCCCCATCTGCCCTGTGGTACAGAGTTACTATGGGAGGGGTAGGGAGTAGTAAAGCCAAACAGCAAGAAGAAAAGCAAGAAATATGTTTGCAAATATATATGCAATCTCTGGGTGGCTGTTTCCTTTCAAAATAAAGAAGAAAAATCCCGTGTCAACAGCGCTAACAGTCAAAGTGGGGACATTTTCCTGTCCTAGTTATTCCTCCTCCTGTGCAAACACTCGCTTCACAACTTTGTTCTTCTTATTTCTTTCATACATCCAATATCTGCTCTTTCAACTTCTCACAGACATCGTGTGAGCAGGAGAGAAAACTACCAGCTTATCCTGACCATTTGATCCCACTGTTGTGTTTTCGACTGTGGCTAACACCCAATGTGGCAGAGAAACTCCAGTAGGCAGACATAACCTAGCCAGTCCCTACTTGGCCACCTTGCAGCTTTTATTAGTTAGGGATTAGTTTGAGTTACACTTGTTTTTTGTTTTTGTTTTTGCTTTAATGGGAGGAAGAACCAGTATATCACACATTTCTGGGAAGATCAGTTCTGGTTCTGAGCAGGTCCTGGCATGACATCCTAGGGTTGGTTGGTTTTGTTTGTTGGTTGGTGGTTTGGTTGTTGTTGTTGTTTGTTTTTTTTTTGATCCCCAAATGAAACCTAGATGATGCAGTTTTGTACCACTCATAGGTCTGTACCTCATACAGATCTATACCGATCATTACTATTTATACAGATCACAAGTGTTATGCTAATTATTTCCAGCCCATTTTCCAGCTGTGTGTGTGGCCTTCTGCCATCCTGTGTTGCTGAGTCGCACCATTTAGTCATCCACATGGTGACAAATTTGTCCTTGCTCCCTCCTCATCACAGGAGGGAGATCGGTTCTCTCCTCTCCTTTGCTCTTCATTGCTCTTCCTTCAGTCTCTCTTTGTGAGTTTTCCGTGGTTCCTAATATTTTAATTTCCTTTCTCTGTATGCAGTCTTTGGCACTGTTGTGACCAGTTGAGACCAAGGTATTTCAAGTGATGTCCTAGCACTGGCTTAGATGTCAGAGCAGAATTTTCATTATTTTCTGACCAAATCCTTGTCTCATTTGCTTTTCCTTCTGGCTAGACTTGCAGTCGTGGGTAGATTTTTCATGGGCACCAAACACAGCAATTTATATTCATACCTAATGAGGTTTTACATGGGATTTCTTAGGTAAATAAGTAGCCTTAAAACTCCAGTCCACTGTTTTCAGATCTGCATGTATTTGTCTGTAATACATTTTTTTTTCCTTGAATTGACGCAGTGATTTAAACCCTTGTACAGCATGCAAGCTATTTTTTTTCCTGAAACAGGCTTTACTTTGCATTAAACTACATAGAAGTCCACTTAGTGATGAGTTGCTGTTCATTCATGTTGTTTGATTCCACACGTCACTAATCTGTCTTGTTTTCTGTCACCCATAAATCTTTCTAGTTCATGATTCATCCCCAGGGCAGTAAACCTTGAGGCACCACGCTGTTAAACTTCTGTTGTAAAGAAGCTAGGCCTTAACCCTCCTCTTCATGTCCAGTCTCTTGACCAGCTGTTGATCCATGGCAATGCTCTGCCCTGAGCACACAATTACACAGCTTCCTTTCTCACTCCCTACGTTAGACCTCATAAAAGGTTTTGAAAATCTTGTGGATTATATCAATTGTTTCTCCCTCCTCCACCGATTTGCTAACACATTCCCAGAGCAGTTAAGAGATTAACAAAGCCCATTCCCCTATGCAGATACCAAGCTGATCAGATGTTAGCATTCTATCCTTAATCATCCTTTAATTGTCTTGATTTCATTAAAGAGAGATTAACCAGAGATTCTGCGCTCTTGTACGATGCCTGGCTCAGAACTGCACAGGTATGCTTGAAATCCACATATTCTTAGAAATTCAGGCACTAAAAAGCTAAAGAATTTGAGTGATTTCATCCTCTGCCTCTCTTAATCCAGCTGTTTGTGTGTACTACGATTCAGTACAGCATTTCCCTGTGGAGTGTCTTGGGAAGAGGAAGAGCTGGGCCCCCAGAGAGCACCAGCTGCCCAGTGAAGAGGGCCCTAACATTATGTCTGCACTTCTCTGCAGAAGGAACCCCAAATCCGAGGCCAAATTTCATGCCCAGCTGCACCCTCCTCGTGGACTCTTTGAGGTGATGCAATTGGTAATCCTGGAAGGAGGACGGGGAAACCTCGTGTGCACCAAAATCTTCACAGCTCATCCAGTGCACACTCCCTTGCTGTGCCATCCTCGGTATTTAGGGTCTGATGGGCCACTGCCATCTATTCCGTCTGCCTGGTGTGCCACTGACATCAGGAGCATTAGGAAGCTGTAAGAGCTTAGGGTACCTCCTGAAGGAGCCCCAGCATAACGTGTGGTGAGGGGAAGGGGGATTGATAGGTAGCATTTGAGTCACCGTAAGGTAAATGTGAAAGAGCAATGCAAGGCTTTGTGTAACGTGTAGGCTGTAAATATAGATGAAGAGTCATCCTTCCTGCCCTAAGTATTTACAGCCCTAGTATCATCATAATATGCAGACTACAATTTCAACACAATTATTGGATCTTACCTTTAAAATAAAAGAATGCATGATCAGAAAAGCAGGACAGGACCAAGATGAATGTTCAGGGTGGAATGGAAGTATTTTACATAGCCTAACTTCAGGGTCAACCAGGAGAAGAAATACAGGATTTGACTGAAGAATCGTATTAGCTAGAGCCCAGAGCCCTAGCCTGAAAACATTGATCTCAGCCCCCCTTAAAGGTACAGGAATTTTATTTTTACTAAAGTAAATTTTCCTTTGGCTATTTTCAAGGAGCCTGAATTGAACATATATAAAAAATCATAAGCAAAGAAGAGAATGAAATTGCATAGGATATCTTAATTCAATTAGCAGAAATCATTTTTTCTGTCTTATGTGATATGACTTGTTCTCTGATTCATAGAATCCCATGTGAAAAAGCATGGTGTGAATACTTGAAATCAAATGGGCTAAATGAAAACACTGAACTTTTAAAATATGTTACAGTATAGCTAGAAAGAAAAGCAAAATTACAGCATTGTTTTCTTTTTGTAGGTCATTTTAAACATACTAGTAGAAATGCTGAATAGCTTTTATTGACTTAGATAAAATATGTGCATTTACATGTGTAAGCCATTTTGCAGTATGTGCATAGAAGAACAGGTAAGTTTGGCCCTAGTAAGTATCCAAACCATTCAACCAAAGAATTTAATATATAGGAATCAAACTCAAAATCAGAATTGCCACAAACTGTGAAAATATTAACCGTCATTTTGGTATGTAAGGAAACTAAAGCATAATTTGAGTGCGCTGTGATGACAGCCATAACCTTGTACCAGCAACAGGCTGAAGCGACAGCTGCAGTGCGAAGCCAGGAGGAAGAACTGGTGGAGGGCCTCAGAACCGAGTTCCACGAAACTGCCTGCAAAATACAGAGCTTGCAGGCCGAAACTGAATCCTTGAGAACCTTGGTAAGTAACATTGGTTTTGAATGGGTATCTTCTGTGTGAATTCATCGTGCCTTCTGAAGAGAGCATACCTATCTTGGGGTGCAGAGTTGAGAAAAAAATTGTATTTTTTTCCAGTGGATATTGTTTCCAGAGATGCCAGACATTTCTGAGCTCTCCCTGATTGACGTGGTAAATTAAACGTACCTTGTTTGAAAACTGAGCCCCAAATTTCAATTATCTTCAATGTCTTCATACTCGCTTTATTAATAAATTTCACTGAGATTGCTGTGTGGGTTGTATTCTACAGCACAGAATAGAGTAGTTGAGTTGGAAGGGACTTAAAAAGATCATCAAGTCCAACTGCCTGACTTCTTCCGGGCACATCACTGGGGGCATTGTCCAAATGCCTCTTGGACACTGACAGGCGCGGGGCATCAACCACCCTGCTAGGAGCCTGGAACCAAACTGGTTCAACCCTTGCAATGATAATAAACATTTTTCAAAGTGTCTAGAGAAAGGAGTTCTCATATTAAAGCATAGTCAATGAAGATATTGGCCAAGCCTGGATAAATATTACTCTGAAGCATATGAAAACTGACTGTTTTAATGTCTGCTGTCCTGGCCTTACAGAAGAGGGGTCTGGAGAACTCCTTATATGATGCCAAGCACTGGCATGACATCGAACTGCAGAACCTAGGCTCTGTCATTTCCAAGCTGGAGGCAGAGATGGCAGAAATCAAAGCAGAAACTGAGCAGCAGCAGCGGGATCGTGAAAATCTGCTGACCAACAAGCAACAGCTGGAGAAAGACATTGCTGCATATCACTGCCTTCTGGATGGAGAGCAAAGCAGGTACCTGTCATCGAAAACAAGTGTGCCATGGGAAGGAGTTGTGGCCAGGGTGGTTCTCGTGTTTCTTAAGGCTGGGTGCTAGCTCGTTAAGTTTGGAGAAGATGCCAAGGGGGAGGAACATGCCAAATCTGTGCTGAGACTCCTGATGTATTGTAGAGGGCTGCTTTCCTGCACTGCCCCAAAAGGGTGAGGTTTGGGAGTACAGCAGTGGGTCTGTCAGCCTCACTTCCCTGAAGACTTGGGATCTGAGATTTTAAAACTACTGCAGCATCTGGGGGCTGCACACCACCCAGCCCCTTGTTTCTTGCCTTGGCTATGTTATGCCTTCCCTCCCTCTCCCGCTGTCCAGTCAAAATATTACAGCTGTCATCCTGGGGAAGCTCCCTTTCTCAGCACACAAGTTGCCCCTGAAGTCTAAGAACAGAACTTGGCACACCGACTGTGCTTTTTGTGAAGAAACATAACTCACACTCAGCATTTGTCCTCTGGGAATAACCTCTAAACTCAGTTGACATGGTTGGGTTGCTTGGTTGTTGTCTTTTTAAGATCCTCAATCACTGTTAGTTATGGAACTTTTGGAAATCTGATCCACAGATCTTGACTTGTTCTCTGCTTAGGTCAGGGTGAAAGTTTGTACTCACACAGAAATTTCAAAAAACAAAGACCAAGTATACCAGATGCGCTTTCTGCTGCACAGTCAGGTCCTGTGAAGCTGATGAGGTCTCACCAGTAGAACTGAAGATAGTACTTGGTTCAGCAGTTTTCCTATTTGTAGTAGTGATCAATTTTATTTTTAACTTTCAGCTGATTATGAAATTCCCAGCCCACAGAAGACCATTGCCATTCAAAGCAAAAGATGTCACTGCTAAGTATGTTCGTGGAAGCTGAAAACCCATCAAAGCAGCCTGCTTTACTCAGTTTGATTCAACAGTCGAAGTAGGTTGTAGCTTGAACAACTTCATTAGACCCTCTTCATGTAACTGCTTTGCTTAAAGATTTCAATTTACTCATGTTGTTAAAATTATAATAAAAATAAAGAATATCAGCTTTTTTGTCTTTTTTTTTTTTTTTTCTTTCAGTATTTTTCACAATAGCTGAGGGGAGCTACATTAATAGCATAGGACCTCCACTTTCCAGCAAGTGAACTTCTTTTTGTGTTACAAATACATTGACTGAACTACTCCTCCACTGTGCAAACGGCACAAATGGCAAGTGCTCTGCTGTGTCACAAGACCAGCATTAGTGCGAAACGTAATTCAAATACGGCTAAAGCAGTTAAACTTAAATGACGTCAACTTGATGCAATTAATTTTGCAATACACAAGCCAGCAGAAGCAGTAATGCAAGCACCCCAGCAGCACTCAGTAAACGCATTTTAACCCTCGGCTAAACTTTTGGAAAAGCTGAAGGTGAAGGAGAGCGACAGCAGTTCTGTTTGCAGCCTAGGTCGCATCCTTTTAACACCCACTGTGTTTCATGGATCAGGATTTGATGATAGGGACAGTTACAAAGGGGGATAAGATGTTTATTAAGTGGACTCAAAGACTACTGAGAAATGGGATATGTTAGAGAACATTATGGCATACAGCACATGAGACAGGCTGAAGATATTGTGATCTTTAATGAAATATTACCTAACAGAGCTGTTTAGTTTTAATGACTGATAACATCAGATACACTCCAAATCCACTACACTTGTTCCACCAGTGAGTAAGAGGAATCAGCAGGTAAGTTTCATGTCTTCCTTTGCGCATTTCCCCACACACGGGAAGTCCTTCCTCATGCAGTTATTTGACAATTTCTCAATTTTTTGAAAAAAAGAAAGCCCTTTTTGGCATATACTACCTGGAAGATTTTTATTTAAAAAAAAAAATGTGATTAATAGATTAACCAACAGCAACCCAAAAGAAAGATAATGGCAAAATCCTTTTTTCTCTTACAGACCGTAGGCTCCTCAGAGCAGCAATAACACTTTCTTCCTTATCTGCAGAACTTACCATTTTGTGAATCCATCAAGAACAGCGATGATGATGGAAAATACCCAAGAACAGTTGTACAAGAGGTGTGATGGCACTGATCCTTGGGTTGCTGTTAACTGGATGTGTCTAGGAATAGTTATGTGTTGATGTCAGTGAAGCATGATGTTCCCTCATCCTTGTCATACAAGACAGCAGTTTCTCTGAGATTTGGGCTATTTGGGTTAGCCCACACTCATTTCAGACTTTGTACTCAGTGGGAACATACCGCACCAGCTAGGATTTGGTACTCTAGCCTATGATCCTTGTGTTTACATCTTAGCATAAGTATTATTATTATTGATTCTATGTTTCAAAGATTATTTTAAGGTGGCTTCAAGCTGGCACTGTGTAAAATTTAACACTGTCACCACGGAATGCTTTCATATGGCAACTACTGGTGGAGAAATGGACATAACACAACTCCCTTCCAGCTCTAAAAGTCTTAAATTACAGCAAACTGAGCAGCACAATGCTGACATGAAGGTTAAACTCCTAAAGAGAACCAGGGCCCATGCTGTGGCAAGGACTCTGCCAGATTCCTTCTCCAAGCTGCTCCGCACAGCAGCTGCACTTTTCCTAAGGGCAGCTTCTCCCATTTCCTTAGGCCAATGCCTGCCTAAGAGTTACCGGGCGTTCTGCTTGTGATCTGCAAACGTCAAAGCAGTTTGCAGGGCTATCACCTTCATTTCACAGGATGGAGATAATTCGGTACAAAGAAGATGGGATAAGACAAAACACTGGATGACTGGAAGTGGAAGTCAGTTCCTAACTCTTGCCCAGGTTTCGCAATCATCACCTCCAACCCACTTTGTTTTACCATTCTGCAGTTTCTCCACACGAGCAGTGACCACTGTGGCACCTCCCCTACATGCAGCAGTACTTTGTTCCCCAGGCTTTACAAAATGCACCACGATGCGCAGGGAGCAGCATCGCAGCCCCAGGAGGGAGACAAGAGCAGTTCAGGCACCTCTGTGTGCCATGACGCGCACGCTGCATTGCACGCTGCGAACGTGGGGGAGGAAGGAGACAAAGTCCTCTGGGTAAACCTGCACCTGAGCAGAGGCACCCAAAGCACCGTGCCTCGCCAAGGGCTGGCCACTCCGGTCAGGGATACACCGTGCGGTACAAACCTGCCCGCTGAGCTCATGCTGCTCTCCCTGCCGCGCGGCACGCTGCACAGAGTCCTCGCATCGCAAACATTGCTTCTGCCAGCCGGTGCCTGCAAGCTGTTCTTCAGCCAGACGCCCTCTGCTCATGTATAGAGGATCGCTGGATTTGAGAGAGGAAAATGAAACAATAGCCGTAACAACCCTTTTTTATGGCTCTAGCATATTATGCAGCAATGATCTTGACCATATAAGCTAATGCAGTGCATTCACCGAGAGCTACACATTCTGTGCATCAGCACATTTTCACAATTTTGCATAAAAATAAAGCTAGATGTGGGAGGAAAATCCAGGCATAACTGCATAACTAATGCTTCCTTTAAAGTGCCAACTGAGACACGTCTTTAAATCTGTATCTAAGCCTTCAGAGGCCTAAATCATTGCTGATATTTTCCATGGTTTCCGTTGAGTCTGTTCCAGATTTAACAGCGGAATTTTTCCTTGGTACTCTGCTCCTGACAGGTATTAAGTTTCTAATCCAGAGTTGGTCACTCCAGACTTACAGTATTGTGTTTGCGAGGGACAAGTGACGCAGACGCTCAAAGCAGCAAAAAAGCATCAGGTTCACGTTCTCCAGCCTGATACTAGGGATTACCCACACTAACGCAACAAAAATATTTTACCAGCTGCTGAAATTCAAAAAGCGTATCTCAGAATCAGCCCCAGCATTGTGCTTTGTGGCCATTATTAGCTTATCCGCTACAAAAGCTGAGGGGTACAAACCATCTGCTTAGTTGCATTTTGTTACCGGGGCTGAGCCTGCAAGTCACGGCGTGGCGCAGTGCAGAGGCATGTGTGAGCTTCCCGGGCAGTACCATGGCACTAACACAAGGGAAGGCAGCGTCTCAGCACAAGGGGTGTCTGGCACCGAGCTGTCCGGTGTCACCCTTCCACGTGACCCCATCCTATTGACTGAAAAGGGTGAGAGTCCAGGAGCATGTAAAGAAGCAGAGAAAATGGGACAGCTACGGAATTTGTTCTCCCCTTAGGTAATCATGCTTGTCGTGAAATAGAAAGTGTCACTGATCATGCAGCGTTCTGGGTTACTGGATGAACTGTCACGCTTGCAGCTTTTAGTTGCCAGGCCCTGCTCTGCGTGGGATCAAATCCCCTAAGAGCACAGAATGTCAGTGGCAATAGAAAAATACGGGGAGAGCACAGCACGACACATGAAGAGGGTTGTAACAAATCTCTCAGTCTGGAACACTTAACTATGGTGATTCAGGTCTGACTACAAAACACAGGGAAAGACACAGAGTGCCTGACCCCCTCCTGCAGTATGACGGTGACACCTGCCTTCCCTGTTTTTTCAAACAAGGCGAGGATTATGGACGGTAAATGCTAAGCAACAGTATTTTCAGACACAAATTACAGAGACTGTCAAACGTTCCTCAAACTTTAAAAACACTTTTAATTTATACGTTAAAATTTACACACATTTTCAGGATAAATTTTCATTCATGTTAAGATACACATAATATATTTTTAGGATAAAATATCACAAAGCATAAAGTGACACCAGGTAAGCCCGGATATAGACATGCTTGTTTTTATGTCATTACAATACACACCTACGGCTATTTGACAGGTAATTCCCGTCAGGGCTCACACTTTAGCAGCAGGTACATGTCCTTTGGAAGGCTGACCAGCGAAGTGAGCCATCACAAACAGCAACTCCGTGTAATTACGACTCAGGACAGGCTGCTTTTCGAAACGCCCTGACTCAGAGCTTTTGACGAGGCACCGGGAAACCGCGGTGAGCTCTCTGGCCGCCCGAGTTCCTCTCGGAGCCGAACGCCCAAGCCGGCGGCGACACCCTCACGGCCCCCCCTCAGCGAAGCCCCTTCCCCCGGAGGTCGCGAAGAGGAGCCGGGCGGTCCCCGCCGGGCTGAGGGGCCGCCTGAGGGCAGCGGGCAGCGGGCGCATCCCCCGTCCCGTCTGCACGGGGCCGTTGCCCCGAGGCGGGAAGCGGCCAACGCTCGCCGCGCGAGGCCCAACGGCCGCTGGGCCCGCCCGCAGTGCGCACGCGCGTCCCCCCTTCCCTCTTCCCCCCCCCGGCCCCTCCTCGCCCAATCCGCGGCCGCGCCCGCCCGCCACGCTTTCACCACGTCGCCGCCGCCGGCCCGCCTGGGCCCGGGGGAGGCTCGCGAGTGGCCGGCGGCCGCTCCCTGCACGGCCGCTGATTGGCCGAGGGCCGCGTCAGGCCGCGAGGCCCCGCCCCTTCCCCCCGTTCCCTTTCGGGCCGTGTCAAGCGGCGGCGGCGGCGTGGGGTGCGGCGGCGGCCTCCTCGCGCCGGGCAGCGGGCGGCCGTTGGCAGCCGTTAGGGGGCTCCGGGGCCCTCAGCCGCTCAGTCAGTCAGGGCCGCGCCGCCGCCGCCCGTTCCCTGCCGTTAGCAGCGGCCCCACTGCCACCGCCATGGCGGAGACGGAGGAGCGGAGCCTGGACGACTTCTTCGCCAAGCGGGACAAGAAGAAACGGAAGGAGCGCAGCAGCCGGGCCGCCGCCGCCGCCGCCTCTTCTTCCAGCGCCGCCGCCTCGCACAACGCCGCCGGGGCGGCCGCGGCGGCCCAAGGTCCCCGCCCGGCTGACGGTGGCGGCAGCTCCAACGCCGCCTCCTCCGGCGCCGCCGGCTCGGCCAAGAGCAAGGTACCGGGGGAAGGGTCGCGGCTCCCTCCGGCCGCGGCCCCGGGGCGCCGGCGCCTTCCTGCCGGCAGGGGGCAGCCCCGGCAGCGGCGCCGCCCCGGCCATGCGGGCGGCTGGGGGGGGGAGCCCGGCTGGCCCCGGCCCTGCGGAGCCCGCGGGGATTGGAGGAGCACGGTGGAGAGGCTCTCTGCCAACCCCCTTTATTTTATTTTATTTGTTATATTCGTGTTGCAGTGAGGCCGCAAGATGATTGAGCCCTGGTAGGGAGCGCCTGCCAGTTGGCGTGCGGCTTCAAGCGAGTCGGAAGAAGCTTTGGGGCTCGGGGTGTGAGGTGCCAGCAGCGGGCCGAGGTCAGGGGAAAGAGCTCCGCTGCACCTCGTAGGGCGAAATAACGGCGCGTTTTGGCAGGGCTTCCTATTTCAGGAGTAAAGGTCGTTAAATGGGAGAGGAACACTAATTTGGAAACGGCGATGTTTCCATGGAGATGGGGATGGAGGAAATCTAAACCGGCTTGGAGCTGTGGAGTCACGCTCTTAAAAAAGACTGAATCCTCGGCAGGCAGCACGGTAACGTGAGGGCCCATCCTACGTCAGCTGTTGCTTTAAAGCAGGTCACGGTTTCTCTGCTAGGGGTTGATAACGTAGAAGGGCCTAGGCCGGTGTTCTTCTAACAAGCTGTGCTCCCAGCTGCTCAGCAGGAAGCAGGCTCAGCCATTGGCAGACCTTGCTTGTGAGGTCTTCATATTTCAAGTAATAGAGCATAGGAAGCGTGTAACGTTCTCGTTAGGCTGTGTGTTAAGCCTGTGACGAGGAACATGGGAGGACTGCTTATCTGCTCTGGTCCGCTTCGGGCCTACCTTAATAGAACCACAATCTGCTGATCAAGCAGGACAAAATTGGCTCATTTAGGTGGATCTCTTTCCCCAAACGCACTACCAAGCTCCTGTTTTGAAACCTCAAGCAAGTTCTCTCCAAAGACTAGTATTCTGCTATCTTTGTGTATTAAAGTTGCTGCAGTTCTGAAGCCTGCTTTTGTACTGATATTTTTTCATAAAAATACTATTTAAAATAAAGAGGCTCTGAATGTGATTGTGAACATGAAAATGTGAACGTTCCGATATTAATCTTTGTCACAAATCTACTGCAGGCTATTCCAAGTATTCTTTATTGTTTGGCTCCTAAGAAATAGGTGATGGAAAATTAAACCTAAAGCTTCATGTGCATTCAGGCTGTTATAAAAGCACAGTAAAAGGGAGAGGTCTTGCCCTTGCATTTCGCTGCTCTCGACTGCATGGTCCTGTTCCCTACTTTGTGCTGTGCCTTGACTTTCCTCTGGCTTTTTTACAGGGCTGATTTGGTTTTCTTTCACTTGAATGCCTTTTTTTTTTTGCTGAGGCGTTTTGTAGCTGTTTAGTGAGTTAGAATTATCTCGCAAGCGCATCATAGATGGCGTACAGTAAGTTAATGGAGGAGGGAGTGTGATCTCTTTCCCTGTTGGCAGTGGTGCACACAGATTGATTAGCCATGGAGCTGTGCCTTCACCATTAGTTTTCTTTGTCTTACCTTGGTTATGTTCTTCTCTTCATCTTTTGGTATAAAGATGATAACTTATATTTTTCTCTTCTTACAGGAAGAGGATGACTGGAAGGAGTTTGAGCAAAAGGAAGAAATTGATTATAGTGGTCTTAGAGTTCAGTCCATGCAAATAAGGTACTTTTTTCTCCCCTTTTCTTCCCTCCAGTGTAGTCATTTCATGTTTCTAAACACTTTTTTTCTCTATGGTGTCCAATTAAGCAGAGATCTGAGATATTTCTTCTAGTGTAGAACCGATTGCTGTGCGGTAGCTTAGGTTATCTATCACTTTGTTTTAGGTCTATGTTTTGGTTGGGATTCACAATTTTTCTTAACAAATGCTTAAAATTCCCTTTTTTGAAGACTGCAAAATAGGAATTCCTCTGAGAGGAATGCAGGATAGTAATTCCCCTTGAATCACTTGACTGTAAGGATAACTGACTCCATCTGTGGTGAATTCCTGAATATTTGCATTTTTTTTCAAGAACATGGTTGGTTAAACCAGTGTTCTGTGACAAGATGCTGCAGGACTGCATTTGTGAGTGTCATCCAAGATTCTTTGCTTACTTTTTCATTAGACTTTTCCTGTAGTCTGGTCTAAAATAAGTCTACTTAAGCCTATTCTGGTTAAAAAAAAAATGGTTTCTTCAAGCTGGAAAAAAGTATTAATGACCTTAGTTTAAGGCCAGAAATGTCATGTAACTCCCCTTGTCCAGGTGTATTGATAAGCTATGCAATTCTAAAATCATTTTACCTGTAACCAGTGAAATAGATGTTATCATTGCTGTTTGAGCAGGCTTCAGGTGTGCACTGATCTATGTAGTTCTTGAGGTTTTCTTTTTCTCTCTGAAGACAGCTGTCCTCTTAAGCCACTTACATGTTTCTGGTCCACCAGCTCTCTGTGCCATTGGAGTGTCACAGCAGCTAATGACATGTCCGAAAGGACAAGTAACAAGTGGGCTGCTGCTTCCCTGGCTGCTGGCGCTGTTGGGCTGAAAAGCGAGTGCCATGGCTTTCCAGACAAAGGCAGTGTTCTGAATACTTCTGATGCTGTGGCATATTTTCAGGCACGTGGACCTTTGTCACAGGATTTTGTAACTGCTCAGTTTGTGGGTTTGGGGGGGGGGGGGGGGTTGGACAAGCAAATGGAGGAAAAACCCACCAGAGGTTCTTAGTTGTCCAGCTCAGGAAATCTTTAAGCTGAAAACAAGACACAGAGTACTTTGAGGGGGGAGAATGTTGTATGTGCTTACTCTGTTCTTACTGGTCTGTAGGCATCTGCTTTTAGCTGTAGTTTCAGGTAGGACAGAGAAGCATTTGGGCCCTTGGCCCCATTTATGGTTTTTTATTGAAAGTGGCCGAACACTGAAAGGCCACTTAATTTTCAGAAATGTTGGGCATTTTTAACTGTTCTCTGATTACTGCTTTTACAGAAAGCTTCTCTCTTCTTGATTAGTAGGAGTTGGTGTGTTACAAAGTTCTGCTGTATTCATACTTTGCTGTTCTGATCGGTGTCTTTTTTTAAACAGCCTCACCCTTCATATATGTCCCATTACACCGTGAAGCTTTTCGTAGTAGTTTGGTCTAGCATGTTATTTTGAGTCTCTGGCTATTTCTATGCAAAACAAAATAGTCTGAATAGAATATATAGTCAGGCTTTTGCATAGGATTTATTACCAAAAAATTATTTTTTAGTCTCTGTTTTTTGGTTGGCCACTTAAAAAAAAAAAAAAAAAAGCACAAACCAAGTGAGATTTAAGTGAGGTTTTACATGCATTTGGGTAATATAAGAGTGTTTTCCAGGTGCTTGTGGTTATAAGGAAAAGGACCTCAGCATTGGTATTCTGCCACTACTTTTCCTTAGTTCCTTCCACCTGACCAGTATTTCACAGAGGCTGGACTTGTAGCCTTTCCCTGCTTTCTGTTGTCATCTCGGCGCACTTCTAAATGCATGTCTGTCACACTAGGAAAAAGCCTTAAAGCTCAAAATAATAAATCACTGTATTTGACCACTTAGTACATTTTGAACTTCTCTTTTTCTTTAAATTTTACTTTTTTTTCCCCCCCCTTATCAGTTGACAAGTCGTGTAGCACTGTACCAAAAACTGTTCTGGCAGAAGTACTAGCGCAGCAGTCACAGGACTAACGTAGTCTGATTAAATCTTTGATGCAGTAGCCAGAAAGTCTTGTCTATGGTGATTGTGTAATCTGTGTCGAGTCTTAAAGCTCTGTTTGTTAAAAAATAAATTAATTCTCTTTCATAGTGAAAAAGAAGAGGATGAAAGTGAAAAAAGAGAAGAACCTGGTGATAACTGGGAGGAAACCGGTGGTGGTGTAGATAGATCATCTGGGCCTTGGAACAAGTCAGCTCCTGCACCGGCACCTGTTGTTGAAACAATTGGTAAATTTACTTCAGAGTTGTTGATTTTACTGATCAGAATTAACCTGCTCAGAAGGTTGAGTGCAAGGAGCAGTTCCTATTCCTGTGAAGGGTTCTGAGGAGCTTAATTGATAATGCTGCACAATAAGCATGAATGGAGGTTGTTTTTTAATTTCAGGTTTCAAAGTGGGGAGTTGGCGGGGGTGGAAAGCACATCCCATTTTTAAATGAAATCCTTCTACTTTGCAACTCGCAAAAAATCGTTTGGAAGCGTTTCTGTTGATCTAAAAATATTGCTTTGACAATTAAGTGGGTGTTTAGCCAATATCTGACGTTTAATATGTCAGTTCCTGAGTCAGGCTCAATGATTAGTAGCACACTGGGTTTTTCTTTTCAAATCAATTCTAGGGTATGCAGAACATGACATTACAAAATGAATTCTCTTACTGGGAGAGGACTTGAGTTTTTATTAAATATAATTCTTAGCCTCTGTGGAGGGAAACTACTTAGCCATAATTCCGAGTTCAGACTATTCTCTTCCACTGATAAATAAGCACATCAGAAAGTGGGCTGCTGTGTTTTTTTGTTCATCTGTGCAGGCAAGCTAGTAAAGTTACTGTGTTAGTTCATTGTAGATTGCTACCCTAAATATGAACTACTTGAATATTCTCTTAAGCATACGCAGGAGTGCTGTGAATGAGACTTGGCAAATACATAATTATATTTTTAGAACTAAGTTTTAAATACAAGCTGCTAATAGATTGCAAAAAAGGTAAATGAAGTCCTTGGTGGTTTTGGTACCCTGAGCTTTGTGAGGCAATACACCAGAGCCACATCTTATTTAGGCTACTAAAGATCGGTTAAATTGGTGACACCTCACTCCCTGCCTTGTCCAAAATATTAGAGCTTTAAGATGTGCAAAAACATACTTGTAGTTTTTTTTTCACTTTTCTGTCAATTGGTGTTTTTAGGGATGAATGGAAGCTTAATTCTGTTGCCTAAATGTTGTTCTTACAACCAGTTACAGAACCCCCCGAACCAGTTCAAACTGGCGGTGTATACAGGCCACCTGGCGCCAGGGAGGGCGGCAGGCCACGGAGAGCACAGCAAGGACCACCTGAAATCTATAGCGATACACAGTTTCCATCGCTGCAGTCCACTGCCAAGCTTGTAGACAGTCGAAAGTAAGTACATGCCATTAGTTCCCTAGGAGACTTATTTAAACTGCTGTCTCTTAAGTTCTTATTTTGTTCCAGGGCTTAAGCCCAAATTTTTCCACAGAGGAAAGATAGAACCAAGAATTTAGTCTCTGTTTGGCAAAGAGATGGGAAAGGTCTGAACTGTAATTTCCAACTACAGGAAGGGCTTCCCATGAAATAACTTCTACAGGACATAGCCAAACAAGACTGCCAGTTACCTAATTGGCTTGCTGAGGGATTTCTCCAAGTAGGCTTTCTGCTCTTGACAGCATCTGGTTCTGCTATGTACTAGCTATGGTGAGGCTCTTTTTATTACCTGCCAGTGGAAATGAGTAGGATGTCTTGAACGCAGTTCCTTCTCATCAGAGATGTGAAGGTAACTTAAATAGAGGAATGGGGTTTAATACAAATGCAAATTTGTAAATGTGCTGTCTGAGCTGTGGTTTAGAATGAGCCTCCCAACTTTGCTGAAGCATTTGTGGTGCTGAAGACTTGAGTCTCACCCTGCTTTTGAGTCCTGATCTTCCCTATAAATGAGAAAACTAGCCCAATACCTATTTCACTTGATGTTTTTTTGATTTCTCAATGTGATATTGAGTAATACAGCCTCACTGAAGCTTTGTTTCCATCTATTTTTGGTGTGGCTTTGTCTACTTGGCAAGTGAGACATGCTGTCAGTGTGTTAGGGCTGTAATGATACAAATTGGGCTACGGTGAAAACCTGTGTGTTCCAGAAAGTGAATGAACATCTGTTTTCTAAAACTTATCCTTCATAAATGCACTTTAAATTTACTTTTGAGAATGTCAGTATTGAGACTTATAATGTAATCTGAATTGTACTGGAAGATGAGCTTGATTCTAGAGAACAGGCTTTACAAGATTTGCTTGGGGATGTTTGGTTATTCTGTTAAAACTCTAGGCCTTGGTATTTTATGTTTATAATGTAATGTTTTTTGTTGTTGGGATGGGGTGGAAATCTAATAGAAATTCACAAATCACAAGCTAGAGATAAGATACTTACTGATTACATTTATTTTCCCGTAGGGATAAAGAAATGGAGAAGAGCTTTGAAGTAGTAAAACACAAAACTAGAGGTAGGGATGAGGTCTCAAAAAACCAGGCACTTAAACTTCAGCTAGACAACCAGTATGCTGTGCTTGGGGATCAGTAGAGCTGCATACACATTACAATTAAGGAATGCTTTTCTGGTAACCCTTCTACTAAGGTAACTAAACTACAGCTAACGGCTATGATGAACATGCCACCTTATTTCTGCTGGATCTGCTGCAGCAAGTGCAGACTACTTTGGCGTAACCGATTGGTTCTCCTGCACTATGTAAGCATAATATGTTGCAACTTCTCCATTGGATATGGGGCAAATTAATGTAAATGATTGAACAAGAGTCATCAGTGTTCTGTAATGCTCAGAAAGATACCTACAGCCAGTGGTCATTTCAAAATCTTTTTATGTTCAGATACTGAGCCTTCGTAAAGGTTGACTACCTCAGACTTGCTGCACTCATTGTGGACACCATGTGGATCACAACTTCTGGAAGAGAAGGTTACAGCTGTTTTAGTGGCCATCTGAAACTTGAAACCAGCTCTACTGGATTCCTGTCAGAAATCCTGCAGAAGTCAGCCATTTGGTTCCAATTTGCTATAACAAAGATTTAAGTGACCTTAATGAAAAACCTATTCTGTTCCCCTTCTGAGGAATCCTGTCACGTGTAGCCATAGCCTACTAGAGACTTCTGGAGCATACCATACCACTCATACTATCCAAGTATAACACAGAGCTGTAGTTTGTTTACCTTTTTAGATAGCTGTACTGAAGTAATTGCAAAACAAATTAAAACTCATTCAGTATCAGATTTGAGGAATGATGGATTTGAACAGTCTGTTTGCATTAGACATTTTCACAGTTAACTGTTAAAACATTTTTTCTATTTTCCACAAAAAAAAAAATGCCTTCCTTGTTTCTGGTATCAAATTGCAGGAAATTTAAATAACAATATCATAGTGAAATAGGGCTGTTTTTTGTCATGAAGTTTGTCTTTTTGACCCTAAGGCGCTAAAACTTAAGTTTTGACTTGACACTGAAATATCCAGACTCCAAATACAGTCATCGGATTTTGTTGTCTTAAAAATGTAAGATACATGGCAGTAGTAATACCAGATTTAAAAAAAAAAAATCTCCATTAAGAATGGGTATTTGTCTGTTGAAGGGCAATGGTTGCTTGATAACCAAAATAACTTTGTATACAGAGGGATAACTAAAGCTTGGTAAGCCTTATTTGTTTGGCTACTTTGGTGAAGCCTGCAGGCTTTTTGAGGCAGAAATCCTTCAAGTGAAACTCATATAAATGGTGTTTATTCAAAGTCAGGAAGTTGCGTAATAATGGAAGGCAGTGACTTCTCTATGTTGTTGTTGTCATTTCTGTCTTAATTTAATGGAAGTAGGCAAAATGGCACTGATACACTAAGAGTATAGGACATGGCCCGTAACTTCGATTCAGTGAACAAAACCTGACAAGTGCTCAAAGTGTCCTGCTGTAACTGTTTTTGTTATGCCAGAAGGAAAATGAAGTACTATTAGTGGCATGGCCCAGTGTTGAGATTACTGAGTAAATGCCAAAAAAAAAAAAAAAAACAGACCCAACATCTATGAGTTGCCAATGGCAAGAGAAACAAGGGAACAAAACAAAACTCGCTTAACTTGTGTGAGAGTACTGTGCATTTGCAGATGAGGGTAGTGCTGGAATTGCATAGTTGGTTCCTTTTGATTAACTGCTGACTTGCTTTAAATCTACTTCTCTGAGGCCAAGGAATTTTGCTGTTGACTCTGTTGGGGTGGGCTTTCACCTGGTTCTTCTGTGCACAAGCTAAAACTGGCCTTGCCCTTGTGGAGTTGCTAGAAGCTGCTATTAAACAGAGGGCTCAAAAGACTATTTCTAGTTGGAGACTTTGTTTGGAACCAAAACCCCACTGAAAGGCTGGTACCCATACCTTGAGCTCTTAGCCATGTATCTTCCTCGAAAATAGATTGTTGCCAGCGGACCTGTTGATGTGTCACTAAAGGTTTCTGTGGAATTCATGGTAAATGGACATGTCACTTGATGTGGTAGAAATGTGAAACCTTCTCCTGATGCTCTAAAGCAATCAAAATCACTAGTATGTGTGAATCAAGTTCTAGTCTACTGTATGACGGGTAGATGAGACTGTCCATTTTACTGTCTTTGAGGTTTTGGGGCATGACTTCTGGCAGTTCAAGAAAATCCTGTAACAGCTTAAAATCAAATAAAATGGAAAAATATACATGGATTCTGGAGTCTAATGAATCTTTGCCTTTAGTACTAGCTTCCGAGCCTGCGACAGCTGAGCAAATGCAGTGTATTTGGATCTCTTAAGGGACAGGCTGTGGAGTGGGTAGTAGTCAGTGTGACTGTGGTCAGGTGGACTGTGGCTAACAGCGTGCAGCAGTGCACGTTAATAGGTTTCTATACATAGAAGTTGAGTTTGCTACCTCTGTGTCTTACTGCCACCATAGGACTGTTTTGAGACTAAATTGAACATGAATGAAGTTTTGATTTGCTTTTCACTTACTGTAGCCCTGCTGAACTGAAGAATGGCAAAGTCTGGTTGCTGCTGTACAGCAGTCTATGAGGAGTCCATCTGCTACTGATAACTAGAGGGGTTATTTTGGGGGGCTTTGCTTAAGTTTATCATTCCAGTTTCTTTCTGCAGGGCATGAAGGAAAAAAACAAACATATGCAGCAGATATCCACAGTAAGGCATGTTAGGCTATTTTGAAGTGCTTCTTGTGTTAAAAATCACTGCCAGCAGCTATCAAAATGCCCACTGTCAGTGTTTTCCATGTAACAATTAATTGTTCTGCATGCCTGAAGTGTTGAAAATTGGTACTCTTTGGAAGCTCAGTATGTTTTTAGGACTCAGAAGTCCAAATTTCTGGTTTGTTGCATTCATTTGAGGCATACTAAGAATGCCAATTCTGTTCCTCCAAAGTGCTTGTTGAAGACTCGTGCTATAAATGAAGGATTGTCAGTGAGCTTCTTCATACCAGTCAGTGGAACGTACCTGTGTGCTGCCTCAGGAACTCTGTAACCTGTAACATACTTTTATGGTGGGTTATTAATTTCCACCTCAAGGGTTCAGTAGTACTTTTTCTGGCTTAAAATAAAACCACAGACTCTGTAACTTACCGAGGCCATCAAATTAGCAATTTGCTAGAACATTAAGTGTCCAGTACTGACTGGGAAAGGAACAGTTTGCATTTGTGGTTCTTGGTGATGCAGTACTTTGTTTCAAATGTCAAACTAAGCAGTTTTGAAAAGGCTGGTCTTCCCAATGCCTGCTGTAGGAATGTGGCATACATATTTACTTGAGCTAATGAGAAATGTAGGGGAGAATTATTTTTGTTGTTGCCCATACTCACCCTCCTCACTGGTGTAATTGTGTTGGGCTTCGTCTTAGTTGCAAATGAAAGGATTGACAAGTAGAAGTGACCCTCTCCTGCTTCTATGGTTTCTTTGTAGCTAGCTTTACCAGTCATGACCAAGGTAATTCTCTTAAACTTAGGAGTAGATTGACAAGTTACTAAAGGTACAAATTGTGTTAGAAATCTGACATCATAGGAACTAGTTGTTGTTTTTTTTGTCTGCATCTTTTGGCTTTTGAAACCTTTCACCACAACGCTGCTGAGACATATGCCGTTTAAGTCAAGGAAACCATACAAAATTTGATAAGGCTGCTCGTCTTGGAGTTTGCTTCTCCAGGCTTCTTCAATAATTACATATATATGTTAAATTAACCCTGCTTGAGCAGTTTTAAACCTGCATGTGGCTTTCAGATGCAAAAAGTAGTAAAAGAGGGCAGGATCTCTGACATGTTTGACCAAAAATTGTCCAGGAAAAACTAAAAATTATATTAATCTGGATACAGACAAGCTGAAAACTTAAAAGCTGTAGCAAGTGGGAAAAGAAAAGACAGACTCCTTGGTTTGTTTTCTGCTGAAGCTGTTCTGGATAAGTTATAACTATCATGTATCTATAGCCTGGCTGCTGAAGTACCACATGTAGTTTCACTGTGTTCTGTTGGAAGCGAAATAAAACAGAAAATCTTTCCTTTTTAAAAAAAAAAGTGGAAATCAAATAAAACATGGGGGTGGGGGAAAATGAGAAGGAACAGGAAGGGTTTTTGCGAAGCGGCAGTATTTAATGTATAGGGTGAGATAGTACGAGGAAACATACTGCGGAGGTCGGGACTACTTTCAGACATGACAGTTCCATCCAACTTCAGATCAGCAAAAGCATTTGAAGTTCAGTAGTTGGGGAAAGTTTTTCCCTTCCTTAAAGTGTGCCTGGAGAGAGGGTGGATTTTTGCCTTGGCACAAAGCTGTCCAACCTAGAATAGAACAAGGAAGCACAACTTCCAAGATAATTCAACAGTCTTATTAGGAAATAAGTTGTTTCATATTGAAGAAAACCTTTTTCTGTTCTTGGATGGTAAAAACCTGGGACACTGATCTAAATTGCTATGAAGACGTTACCTTTTTCATGAAGCATCTTCTAATGGTATGTATATCATGGGTTTATCTACAGTTGCTTAGAACACGTGTTCATATAGCAAGGTTAATGAAGCTTTAATATTAAAATGGCACCACAGTGTTAATGGAACATTGGAAAAAGTGCATCTGGAAAACTAGAATGAGAAGTGTCATCACCGTATGACTGCAGTGAGAAGAAGCAAGCACATTCTGTAGCAATAGCGTAAGGCCAAGAGTGGGATTTGGCCATTGCTTTTTCTTTCTACTGTTTGTCTTGTTGAGTAGCATGTAAATACAAAATAAACGTGAGGGAGAGAATAAACTTCCCTTCAAAACTGTTAAAACCTGATAGTGAGGCAGGTTGTGGAAGAAGAAGGTGAAGGGAAGAAAAGGCAAAAAGAAATAGTCACTCTTGTAGAGGTTTCTGTGAAGCACTAAGAGAAGTGTTCAGAAGAGTTGGGCAGAAAGAAGTGTTGAGAAGGTAGAGCTGGGGGGGAGTAAGCATAGGGAGAGCTGGGAGAGGAGGAGAGGAAGGAATGCAGATGCAGAGGAGATGCTTACTCTGCTTACTGTTTGTTGGTTTAGCAGTTAACTGCAGTAGGAGGAACACGAAGAAATAACTTACGAATATGCCCTTGCCGGCTGTTGCTGGTGATTTCAAGGTTCATTGCTCAGCATTTGTAGTGGGCCTCCGCATGGAAGCAGAGAACACGAAGGCGGTGTGCGTACAGACGAATCAGAGCTCTGGCGGGCACTGGCCAGAGAGTTGAGGCTCAGCAGCTATTTCCTCTAACTGATATTTTTATCATTGCAACATCTCTAGGACAGTTGTTAATGTGTATCAGACATGACAATTCTCTGTCAGAAATGATTACTGTTAAATGTAACAGTACAATGAACTACTTCAGTTCCTTCAGAGGAAATGTTTAATTAGCAGAATAATGAACATTAAAGAAGAATATAGGGGGCTTTTTGGCATACTTACGGTGATAATGAGTGGTATTTTTCATGTAGCAATGAGATAACAGACTGGTAGCGGTTTTAAAATGACTTTGAGAAGTGTCCTATTACATGGTGGGCAGGAGAATTATGTCTAAGATGTTTATCATCTGTTTCTTTTTTTTCCCCTTTACTACCTTGTTCTTACTATCTTTCCAGTAACGAAGGGCCGCTTCTACCAGCCTCTGATCACGTTTCTCCCTGTATTTTTCTAATGTGTCACTTCTTTTAAGGTGCTGATGAAACAGCAAATATTCACCAAGACCCTCTAAGAGAAATATATGCTGTAATATTTTTCCATATTGTTCTGTCTTTAATACAGCCTAACATCTTATTCGCTTTCTTGACTGCAACTACACATTGAGCAGATGTCTTCATCAAGCTGTCCATGGTGATGCCTAGATCGTCCCCTTGAAAGATCACAACTAATTCAGAATCCACCAGAGCATGTATGAGTGGTTTAAAGCCTTTCCAGTATTCATTGCCTTTTTTTTTTTTCCTGTTGACATCCATTTGCCACTACTTGCCGAGTTTACAGAGTTAGCTTACCCCGGCAATCACCATCTTCCCTAGTGCTGACAAACCTACTAATTTTCTATGGGCATTGGGTTTTGCCACCCTATATGTTGAAGTCCTCAGCTTCATGTATATAATTCACTCTTCTTACCAGTAACTAGCATGGCATACTAACTTTTACTCACTCTGACCTTTTCTGTTTTGTTTCTTGTCTATCTTCTGTATTGCATTTTTTTTCTAGCTCAGTTGTTACAGCATTGAAGTCATCAAGTTACAACTGTCTGCTTTAGTTCAAATAATATGCCTACAGAAAAGTGTTAGTTAAAATGTTGTCATGTTTTTCTTTTAACTAAAACAAGTAACTTATTCTGTATCTCTTTCAGAATATGTACAACAATAACAAAATGATTCAAACCATAAAAACAGGCTGATAAAAAGTAAAAAGAGAACAAATGCAATGACAAGCAGCTAAAGTGCATATAAGCTAGGCTTTGGGAGATATGATTTAATTGAATTGGTTTCAGTGGAGTTATTCCTTTTTTACGGCACTGGAGATGAGTTTCACTAAGTGAGATCTCAAATGAAGTTCTAAAGTCTAGATACAGCAGCCAGGATCAAGTGCAAGAGAGAAAAAGCCTTAACGCAGACTTGTTTTAAATTTCTGGTTACTCTTTGTTTCTGGCAGAGTTGAAGCAAATGTCTTTCTTGCTCTGGCCAGCGATCCAAAGGGCTCAAGCACGCCTGATGTGACATACCTGCTGTAATATCAAACTGGATGTTGAAATTAGATATTTGAGATGAAGGCAGTGCAGCAACACTGGGGGGCAGGCTTAGTCTTTGTGGTTTGTTTCATCTCTTTACATTCTCATCATGTACTTTAAAGATCATCCAGCTGTAAATAATGCTAAGTCTTTAAGCACTGACAGCATTTACCAGTAATGCTACATTTGTGAATACGGCAGAGGTGGTGTAACAGAGGACTCAAGCCTGTTAGGATATACAGCCTACCTCTTACCAGCTGTATTGTCTCAGTATTGGACTACTATCATACAAAACAGCTGCTTTCTGCTATTAACAATCTCTGAGGGGATTATACCTTGGATTTTGCTTTCAAATAAATTGTAGGTTAGGTATTCAGTCTGTAGTGCTTACTAGGATTGCCAAAAATGATTGTGGCTGCTGGGGGTTTATCAAGTTTACAAATTGGAGGTGAAGTTGTGTGTTTTTTTCCAACCCCTCTGACAGCAGAGGTAGAACAGATGTAGCAATACCCTTTGTCAGAATGTAGTACGTTGTACCTTTTTCTACATATCTTAAAAGACTTAGCTGTGCTGCTACCACAGACCAGAGCCCTGTGTGTTATTTACTGACCAGTCAGCACCCCCCGACTGACTGGCTCTCTGACTGCACTGTGTCCTTAATCTGGCAATTAGGTAGAAGGCAAACTGTCTCTGTAAGCTGGCATGACTGTTTCTATGTAATTGGCTCTGCTATTCTTTTTCCTGCAACTCAGAGCACAGCAGAAATCTCTCAAGTATTTGACCTTTTTTTCCACTGTAATATTCCCCCTTTTTTTTAAAAAAAAATTTAGCTATGCTGCCATGCCAAGGAGCTCTAGCCAGGTGCTTCGAATTACTCACCATTTATTTAGAAAGCAGTTCTGTAAGCAAGAACTCCTGAGTCTTGATCAGGCTCTATTCCTTCAGTCAGGGCTCTAGCACCACAACAGCAGCTCTACATCTCTTGTAAAATGCTTAGCAAGTAAGCGTGATATCCTTGAGTGCTGAGGAATTTAAACATAGATCATCCAAGGCTCCGGGAGCGCCTCCTTCCATTAGAATACAGCAAAATGAAAGAAGTAGCACAGCCCAGCTGTTTTACCGTGATCAACAAAAAGGAATAGGGTTGCAGGACTGGTAGCCTGTCAGCTCAAAGAGAAGTGTCTGAGTTGGATAGCAATCGGCATGGCCTAGCCTCTAGGGTTTTTGTTCTTTAATAAGGAGCTGATGAGTGAAGAACAGTAAAGACGACGCACCAATAAATGAACGAATAGGAAACTGAATTTGCATTCAACAGTGTACCAGAATGCCTCACCACCAGAGCTGACCTGAAGTAATGAAGATAAAGCCCTTGGAATGATTACGGTAGAGTACAAAAGAACGAACGATACTGTCTAGCTGGGAAAAGGGTTGGCTGGGAGCCCGTGCAGCACAGCAGGAACCACGTCAGCAAAGTGGAGTACAACAGGATCTATTTCTGAGAATCACTGTGTGGCCTCCCGCAGTTAACACAGGAACCTAATGATGCCTGTATATTTATATAATTATATCTTTATAGTCATAATTTAAGTTCAAAACCTGAACTATATATATATATTTTTTGTCAGTAGATTTTTTTACCCTGGTTTACCTATCATGGCTTCTGCATATGACAACTTCTAATTGTGCAGTGCACACTGTTGTCTTTTTGTCCCATGTTAGAGTAATGGTATCAAACTCTGTAAAGCACTTTTGTGATGTTTCCTGTGAAGAAAGCTGAAGAAAATAAATTTATCTTAACAGCAGCAACTGAATTTATACCTCCAACTTTGTCTCAGTTTGTGTTCACTCATCACTTCATCAAATCTAAGCATTTACAGAGGTTAACATGCTGGGTACAGAAGGGCTGTGTTCTGTCTGCTTTTCCCTAAGACCCCTCACTGCCCTTTTTGCCTCACTGTGTGCTGAACAAGTGCCTGGAGAACAGGCAGTGCCCAAAGCCCCCCCCTGTGGGTGTATCCATAAACTGGATAGCAGCACTACTCTTCCAGAGCAGCAGCCTCTGAGGGCAAGGATGAATGAAAGTTAAAGTACCCCAGGCCTCTTGGGTCACACCTACTAACTACACCTATTTAAAATTCCTATAACGCAGCCTTTTGGAAGTAAAACAGTGAATTGTCAGTGAGATGCAAAATTAATGTAAAAAAATGTGACACTACAAACAGCATTGTTTTTCTGCACATGGCTTTAAAGCAAGGCGGAGATGCAGTGTTTGACATCCACAAATAGCAAAAAGCATCACAGTGTTAGGATCAAGCAAAGCAATTGCTATGACCGTAGTTGCTGCAGTTTGATTTAGCCATCTTCTCTAAGCTCCTGCTGCTAGGGCCTTGGATTTCACCTTTTAAAAAAGCAGCAGACTCCTCAAGCCCCTCCCGCTTTCCTGACAAGTCCATCAGGTCACCCTGCCAGCACGTGCCAGGGCTCACTGATGGAACAGGTACCACGGTGAAGCGCAAGCACAGTCCTGCACATAAAGGCACGCTGCGCCTCCTGCTCTCTCACCTGAGGACTCCTGCAGCTCATGCCCCTTGTCCCATCTCCTCAGCAGCAGAGGGGCTGTTCTCCCCCAGGTTGCACTGGGCCTTGGGTCGTGGTGGCTGCGTGTTCCTTACACAACTGCTAGCGGTGCAGAGGCTTTCTATAATACAGGGGGCATTCAGCAGCTAGAAAATGAAAGTAGAATCCAGCCCCCTGGCAGCCCTCAGCTTCACAACAATAAAAATAGCTAAATAGACTTGGAGGATGTTCCACACATTTCCCTGGGCACCTCTACTGGGGCCCTGGCAAGGGGAACTTGCACTCTGCAGTGCAACCAGGCTGCAGCAATTCCAGCTGCTTAAATGAAGCTCTTATGACTTAAAAAGCACTGATAAGCACCTTTACCCAGCCCAGCATGGTGCAACCAACATACAGTATGTTCTGAGCCAACAGAGACCCAGACCCCACAGCTACTAAAAGGTCAAATGACTTGTCAAACATTCCGCTCGTCTGACCAAGAACAGTTCCAGCAGCTGGAAACTAACATCTTTGTTCTACCTCTGGTTCACGCTGCAGACTCAAACAGTGAGCTCAGCCAGAGTTCAGCTCCTGTGAAAAAGAGTTAGTTCTACGTTGGCTTAACACAATCATTAGCATTCAGAATGGCTGAAATGCAGAAAATGTTTTATAGAAATAATTTATTATACCCACCATTAGTACCAAAATTTGTAAGCCCTTTTTTGGTCTGGTTTTCCCCCCCTCCCTTTTTACTGCCTCAAAAAAACTATCAGGTTTTATGTTTTTCCTCTTCTAAGCCCATTGCTGTGTGCAAATGTAACAGCATTCTCAGCAACTGCTGTTTTTCCCACAACACACAGATAAAAGATGGACCAAGCACCTCACCAAGTATTTCTTAACTGCTATTATACAGCGGTGTCTTTAAACCGGGTCAGTAATAGTTATCGCAACATTATGGAGACAAAACATTTTTTGAGTAAGCTCTTGCAACAGTTTTGGATGGTACCAGTAACCAAAGCAATCTTTCCTATGACTGTTCTTGTAGACTTATTTTTATCTCGGGACAAATTAGAAGTGGTACTCAAAGCTTTTAATTTTCATGGTAAGAATGAAAAAATATAAATATGAATATAAAATGTACAAGTTAAAAACACTGAATTTTCTCAGCGTATCCTGGATCGCTTGACTCTGCTCATTTCCCCTGGTGCTTTTCTTTTCTGGGATAATCCAGTCCCAAGTTCGTTGTTGTTCTGAAAATAAGATTCAGCTTCTGGCAGGCAGTAAGACTCCATCGGGGGAGGTGGCTCCTTCAATAAAGGAAGGGAGAAAAAGAAGTGGCTTAGCTCAAGGAGAAGCTTCTGAGACGAAAGAAACAGCTCATTTGTTTTCTGAGTTTAAAAGTAATAAAATGAACATTGCGCACCTACATTTTGAATATTTTGCAAGCTCCCTACCCTGCCATAGATCTGACTGCCAGCACTGGAACAAGTCATGTTACAGCACGACTTGTTAAAATTTGCAGCCATGGATCAAAATACTCAGCACAGGCATTCGTGGCCATAATTGCTAGCAAACAAAGCTCGTTGCCAGCACAGCAGTAGCCACTTCTGGAGGCTCCCAGTGACCTGGCTTGTTAGAGGTGAGGGGCCTGACCCATCCCTCCTGAGAGCGCCCCGGGCACGCACACCTGGATGAGGTAGTCAGCGATGTACTCTGGCTTCAAGCAGTTCACTCCCTGGGCTGCTGCCTCAGCTACGTTCACCCGGGAGTCGTCTGGCTTCAGCTTACTGAAGTCAGCAAAGAGGTGAGTCGCTTCTTTGAAGAAAGATGCAGAATGACCAGAAAACACCTACCAATGAAAACATGAAAGACAAAAACTAGCTTTTTGTGTTTCCTCCCCAAGAAAGACAAATGCAGTTCGTGACCTATAAATTCACATTCATCAAGCAGCAAACCAATACGAAACTAAATACCATTTACAATGCATCCTGTACCATCGTGTGTGTACCTTTCAAGAACGTTGATCCTCATTATCAGAGCCAGGTCCAGAAATTCTGTCCTCAGCTCTCACCAGCACTGCTGACTCGTGTGACCTCAGACAAGCTATTCTGCCTGACTGCATGCAACGTGAAGATGACAGCTTCCTTCCTCCCACCCTTCGACCATGTCTCAACTATCATGTCTCAGCAATTTTGGGTAAGTCCTATTACTAACATAAGCAATGCCCAGCATGACATTTCAGAAATGTTACTAATATCTTACAAAAAAAGATTAAAGCGTCCTTATTTTTTCCAAGAACAAAACTAAAACAATAACATACATACTTTTGCTCCTCCTGACTGAAGAAGGCGTCGGAATCCTGCTTCCTTGGTCTGATCAACATTCAGGATCACTTTCCAGCCACTGAAGGCTCCCTAGATAAGAAACTCAGTTTACTACAAAAGTACACACTTAGTGGATCCGTAATTTCTCTCTTTCAGGAATATCCATCAGATGAAGATTTGCTATCATCTGGTTTTGTTTTTCTTCAATATAAAAGGCAGGAAAAAAAACAACAAAGCAACTATTCCTGATAGCTGTTGAGCCAACCGCACACACACCAGGGCTTGCCAGCAAGCCCTTTCACCCACGTAGTGAGACGGGCAAACCAGCCTATTAAAAACACTTGGCAACGAGTATTTTTTCCAGAACAGACACTGATTTACAAAAACACATTTTAAGAAAAACAGCTACTGAAAACAACACTTTTAACCTCTACTCTGTGCACTGTATTACGCACTCATTTATAGCAGAAGCACCTGTGGCCAATGGGGTTTCCAAATAGGCAAGTGGCACAGAGGGTTTGTTACAAGCACTCATTTTAAAAAGGTTATTACACTTCAATTCCTGGTTTGAGAGAGTAGTTAAAAAGGTTTGTGGAGCTCAAGTCCCACTTTCAGAAATCTCACTGAAACAAAAGTTTCTTCTCTGCCAGTGAAGTTCTGGTGACAACCACTGGCCTGGCCACCCCCACTGTACAGCTTCCATTCAACAAATATCTAAATACCTCAGCAGTACCAGTTTCTTGCCTTCCTTTATGAATTTTTTTCCTCCACCTCATGGCTGCGAGTGCTAGTTTCTTCTGGTTTACATTGATTCCAGACAAAGCATTAAGTATGGAATTATTTCCCCACTCATAATCTTCTTCCTAGAACAACCATAAGCTTCAATTACAAAGGAGTCCTCCCAGCTTCAGTATTTTTTCCCCGATGGTAAAGAAAAACAAATAAAAAACAACAATGTCCAAAAAAAACCCAACCCAGTTTTGTAGATCAATTTTAGTAGCTTTGTAGATCAATTTTATCTGGGAAAGCAGCATTAGTTTAAATTCAATATGGCTCTTAATTGCACATAAGTATCTTTTCCATGCATAAAAACTGCCCCGTTTTAAATCAACTCACATTTTCTGTGACATCAGTTCTCATCATACACAACCAGATTCCTCTCGTGGATATCAAGAGTGGAATCCAATACAACTCACTATTCTGGACACCATCAGCTACATTCTTACAGTATCTTCCAAAACAATTCAAGTTGGTTTTGATATGTAAAGATATGATCCAGTTTAAGTTTAGTCTGGCCAATGTGAAAATACTGCCAGATACAGGAGAACTTCCTTTTTTGAAATAAATCAAGATTTAATTCCTGGTACAATGAGATCCACATGTCCTCAGCTGGTACCAGTGAAAGTTTACCAAAAGGTACTCAAGCTTCAATTTTCAGAAGTAATTGTAAAGTATAAATATTTAATTTGTACTAGACCAGGACAAGATTTTGTCTGGGACTAGTTTTCAGAGAAAAGCTTGCCAAACGTTTCTCAGACTTTGGATCCTCTAAAAATTCCAAGGCTTGGGCACCCCAAACTGCTATTCGCCTTTCAGAGGATAGGCCCTTTCCCAGTAGGGTACAAAAAAAAACAAAACACCAAAAACCCACATAGGAAAAGAAGTGCAACATACTAATTTCTCAATAAGGTTACATGCCTGAACAAAGCAGCCAGCTGCTCGACATGCCTCCAGGTAGGAACGATGAAGCACCCACTTCCCAGCTGCCATCGAGGCCAGGAATTTTTCATTTCGAAGAGGATGGCCCACAATGATGTGTGTGCAGCTTGGATCAAAGCACTGCTTCTCAAGTACTATTCCACCTTCAAATTGAGGAATTCATTTGATTCAAGTTATTTAAGGGGCAGGCTGTACCACAGAAAGGATCACTCAAAGTGAGAATTGTATGAATTTAAATAAAAATACATTTAACTCAAATTTACATGGATAGCCATAATCTAAGTGACATGGGCAGAAGGAGGAGGAGCAGTCAGAAAGAGTGGCTCTGATAAAAAGAAATTGCCAACGTAACACAGACAGGAGGAAGACACCAGTGGAGGGCAGATCCTAAACACCCCCAACAGTGAAGAATGAGGCTGTTGTGGAGACAGCTAAAAGAAACAGCAACAGTTTTGTCTCCTGCAGTTTCATGGCAAAGCTGATCACTCATATAATAACAATGTATTCAAGGAATTGCTCACAAGCACAAAAAAACATAAATTTGAGGCCTCAAATCTGCTGAGTCATTAACAGAAGCCCTTTCTTTTCCCAGAGAGCCACAGCTCACCAGCTTACAGACGCAAGCTATTCTGTGCATTTCACAAGTATCTGGTACCTAATTCCTCAATCAGATGGCAGTAATCAAATCTTTCTTGAGGATTAAGAGAAGACAGCTGAAATTTACGGTGTTTTTCTGGTTCTTCATCATCCTTCTCATCTTCTGTGACGGCCTGAAAATACAGTAGGAGATTTTGAAAAATACAACAAAGACTACGCTGACAGCTGACTGTATCTCTGCCAACCATTCGGGGTTATTTTTGTATTTCCTTTTAGCCAGGAAAAGAAGAACCAAACCCATCAATCACTTGACAAAAGCTGGATCTCATCAAATCGACCTTAGGGTCCTGCTTAACTTCCTCTTGGCTTCCCCCTTTCTTCAGGGCACAACTGAACCCATCTGTCATAAAAACTAATCCTTCATTCAGGTTCACTGGATGCCAGGTTGAACGCAGCCATCGCCCACCTATCACACTGCTTTCTCCGTGCAGGCTTTCTGTAACTTCAAGGGCCTTCCTGCTGTTCCACCACAGCTCATTTAACAGGGCACTTCATGCCTCTGATGCTCAAAGTTTGGCTGTCGTGATACATGGCAAGCAAAGAACTAAACTCATTTTCCTAGCACCTTCCAAGTTCACTATAACACACGGAATTTTTAAGCCAGGTTTTTGGCAGGGGAGGGGGATGGACACAAGCCACACATTCATTTTGTACTTCAGCATGAATTCCAGATACTACCAAGGAAACAAAGGCTTAACCTTTTTTTCCATCGTCCTAACAGCTGGAGGAGTTCTGCGTAACACACGCAGCCCACCTCAGCGTTCCACCAGGAACTATTTTGCTAACATGGCAAAAAGTTTCATTTGTCCGGACAAGCGAGCTTTATCGATTCAAGCAGCCATTATTTGTTCAAAATCTTGGAGAAAGGAGGACATAAATCGAACCGCACAGAAGTAATCCATGACAAGATTTTAAATTCAGATATTCACAGCCAAATTCAAATTTTCTTAAAGTATAGTTATATCTCTCAAAGCACCTGCCCTTATAAGCATTTATTCGTAAGACAAACCTTTTCTTTGGGCTGTGGTGCCACAGCAGGGTTAGCCAGGGGGAAAGCAATGCTGGGAGCCTGCGGAGTGGGGATCACATTATCTTTAACGGGTGTTTCAGGATCTCTATGTACAGGATTCTTTAGACCCTCCGTCAAATCTCCATCCTCAGCCTCAGGAACAGCTGTGAAAGTGAAGTATTGTTACATGACTTGTCTTTGGCTGAATATAATTATGGACAAAGTAAAAAAATAGTTATTCTAAATGTCCAAAAACCACCTGCTGCTACAACATGCAGTTACATGTCAACACAGCCTTTCTTAAAAGATGCTCTGCTTTATGCCACAAACCATTGATTGCAATATTGCAGATTCGTCTCCAGATATCTTGTTTCAAAAAGAAAACCTCAAAAAACGCCTAATTTCTTTGGCTAAACTGCATTGATTCAGTTAAAACAAAAATCAATTGACAGTATTTAGCTAATTTCCTTTAACCTCCTCTAGGAGGGTGTCAGTTTTCGGGAAGCCTGTTACTGTAAGAAGAATCTCTACAAAGTAGATTGGGGTGGGGGGAGGCAGCAGGG
The DNA here is from genome assembly GCF_011077185.1 of Oxyura jamaicensis. NCBI lineage: Eukaryota > Metazoa > Chordata > Aves > Anseriformes > Anatidae > Oxyura > Oxyura jamaicensis. Next base: position 45,840,202 of record NC_048894.1, read on the forward strand.
AGAAAAAATAAGTGATTATACTCTCTCAAGGAGGCATAAGTGGGAAGAAAGCAAACACACCTATGTTTTCTCACCTGTTTTGCTTTAGCCCTAGCAGTAAACTGAAGATTTCAAAACTTATAGGAAAGATATCCTGACCGAATTGTGACCTAATCATATTCATAAGTGGCTCAGAGACATCTGTCTGGGGGGCTCATGGGTATCATCACCCTGTAACTCTGCTCTTCACCTACTATTATTTCCACGACAATTAAAAAGACTCTGCTGCTAGCATTCCCATTTGCATTCCACTATAACTACCTGACTTGTAACCTGAAAGCCAGATGGGGTTCCAAATAAAAATACAAGAGGTATTTCCTAAAGTTGATCCAGGCTATTTTATAGGCAAGCGCTGCCTTGGTGTTTGACCACAAATGGCAAACGGGTAGGAAAGCTCTTCTTTAAGAAATAGCAACGCATGACAGGGCTCAAAGATGTAAAACTGTATTTTTGTCATCCAAGAAATACCAACAATGCTCACTTTCTATTGTTTTTAAAGTAGAATCCAAACACTGCCATAATTTAAAAGCCCCAGGGATCAACCTGATGCTGTTACAGAGAAAAAGGTAATGTTATTTGTGATTTTACCTATACCAGCAATCTCTGAATCACCGATGGATCCTTTGAAGACAGACTCATCCATGTTCTTATTGACGTTACTCTGAACTTGCTCCGGATACTGGGAAGGACTGTTGGGCCACTGAAAGTTGCTGACAAGTCTCGCTCTCTCCTCCCTTGCAGTAGGATCATCCCAGATGATCTGCTCGCTCTGGGAAGGCTCTGTGTTTATATCTGTAAGGGCTTGACGAGATTGCCTGAGGTAAAATGCATAGATACTTTAAATATTTGTTTTACAGAAAACTATCATCCTAGAAGGTAATGTGTTATAATTACATCAATTGCAGCATCCAAGTGGCTTTATTAGAAAGCATGGACAGAAAATGAGAAAACTTCAATATAAAAACAACTCTGGCAGCCTGGCTTTGTGTGTCTAAGTGTCAGTGCGGCTGAAAAAAGTCAGCCAAAACATAAGTAGGAGATTTTTTATTGCTGATAAATTATTCCATAATCAGTGTACTTTGCTCTTTACCGAACCTATTAATTTGCAAATAAGTACCAAGCTAAACGGAATAATTTGCAAGGTTTCAATTAATCTCTCACTGTAGCTCAGCTCTGTTAGAGCTCAAATCCTATTCATTGTGATTTAGAGAGAAAAGAAAAAGAAGAACAAGATTCCTGCAAAGCGCTACTGTGTATGACCTATGTACTGAAATACTGCAACACTTTTCTTAAAACAAAATCTCTAAGAACATTAACTAATCTGAAGAAAAAGAAATCAGCATAATGCAATACAAAACTAAAAAGCAAATATTTTGCTATTGTTCAAAAAGTGAAACATACCCACTTACGGGTAATCTTAGGATTAACAGAATATTCTGAGTCTGTCTAGCAGGTCATGTTAAAGACTGAATTACAAGAGAATTAACTGAAGTACATCAGCAGAGAAAGACAATACATCTGAAAACCCTGCAGACCTATTCATGTTTCTGTCTGAGTATAAGTAGGGAAGACAAAATAAGGTGCTTCAAAATGCAAATCAGTACCTTAGAGCTTCCAAAACCCTACTGCGGCCATTTCGCATAGGCCGCGTGCTATCAGGAGTAGTTGGAGAACCATCATAACTGCTCCTCGAAAGGGATCCTCTTTGTCCTTGTGGTTTCACTATTGATGTGGCAGACATGATCTCCTGCAGCTGCTTCTGGAAGTTCTCCCTCATTTCTAGTGCTTGGGTCAAAACTTCAAGAGAATAAACAAAGCTCACAGGATCAGGAGTGTTACATTGCAACAGGTGAGAAGTACAGAAATTCAAGTAAATTTCCCTCCCCCGCACCAAGATGCAGGCAGTATATTAAAGAGGGGAAAAAAAAGTATCTAGGAAAAAGATGAATGCCCCAAGTCACCTATTTCTAGACACAAGCAGTAATTCCTATTTGGATCCCTTCTGAAATTGCCCGTGTGATCTAGCTTATATCCACAATTCTCCTATAACACATTTCTGTATATCACACAAAAATGTATAGTATGAAATATCGATTTGTCACATTAAAATCAAACTTCAGTGTTTTAAAAACAAAGAAACAGAAGGCAAGTAATTTGTTATGGATGATCACTATTTTCTTATGGGCTAATAAAAATCTTTAAACTAGAGAGCAAAACATTTCAAATCCAGCAACAATGGGGGCTAGCTGTATTTGACTGGTATATAAATACAGTACCTAAAGCTTCCAGATCCGAACATTAAGCACTGTAAAAAGCTTATATTGGCAGTTTGACATTCTGCAACTATTTTGAAAGCAGGGATTTTTAATTTACCTCCTTTGGATTCACTTGTTACTATTTGTTCTTCTCCTGTACAGACTTTTTCCTTTATTTGGTCAGTAGTGACATCATCCTCAGCATCATCTTCATCCACTGGATGAATCTAAAACCAATGAAGACAAGTAGAATTCTCAAATGCCGAAATTTTTGCTTTTTACCCTTGCTCAACACTTGCACAAATTCTGAAGATTAATAATCTTGCTTTAGAATAAGCTAACCCTTCTGCCACCACAATGACAGCAAGACAATGAACAACAGCATCAATGGCAACACCTGTTCTGCAAGTCTAAATGTCTACTAGGTTGAGTTTATGCCTTGGATCTCTTATTGATTTATAAGTGAAAGCAAAGAATAGGCTACATTCTTTCAAATTTGGAAAGCACATCTAACTCTGAAGTGTTTGGGTTTCCCTCCACCGCCTTAGAAAAGGATTACAAATGCTGGAAAAACCTGAAAGATCCCCTGCTGTAGCTGCTATTAATTACTACCTAAACCTGATTCAGAGCATCACTAAGCATCAACTTTATTTCATTAAACATAACGATTAAGTGAACTGAATCCCCATGGTGTCATAGAACATGAATTTATATCTCACACTATACCTCATTTTCTTCTGCTGGTTTTCCGGTTGATGGAAGCTTACCCGAAGAGGAAAGCCTGACATCCTGCACTGCACTGATATCCAGACTCATTTTGGGATTGTAGGTGTGAGGAAAGAGAGATTCAGGAAGCCGTTTATATTCTTGGGCACTCTGTAACAACATCAGTTAACATATGAAAGATGAGAAACTGGTTGAAAAGCAAGAGAAGTACCACATCTAAGCATAGGAAAAGCATAATAAAAGCATCACAGAAAAGTAGTTTTCACAAGAGAAAAAATGTAGCTCTTAGAATGAACCATTCTGAGAAACATGTAGCAGAATTGTTGAATGGAAGAGAATTTCTTTTCCCCTCATGGAGAACAAGGTAAAAAAGTACATTAGTGAAAACTGTTCAATTTATAAATTCAAAGTGGAATAAAGCATCAGTTCCTATATATGTTCCATGTAAATTTAAACAGATAATCAATTGCCATCTAACTAGTTTTAAGCCTCTGTTTCCCTTTACTTTTAGCAAGGGAACAAAGCAAGTTCCATACCTCTAAAAGCCAGTGTTCCGAAACAATATGTATCCCCCGTTCTTTAACGGATCTATACTCCTTGTTGTTGTCATTTTGCCCTCCCTTGTAGATGAAGTGTGTTACTGATTCATCAAAACACCATCTAGAAAGGAAAATGAAATGCAACTTGAGGATATAATTTGCTACCAGAAGGAATTAGAAGCCAGTCCCAGAAATTTTCCTGACCTTCGCTCATGATAAAATACTGTTTTGCTTATTTTTTTATGCCTAAATAATGAGTCCACTTTCTTCACCAAAAAAAGACAGCAATGAGTTTCAGGATTGAATACCTTCAGTTTCTTCTAAAAATATTCCTGAAGTAAACAAAAGTCAGTCTGCGAAAGGTATGAAAGAGGGTTTGTTTTTCTTGTTTGTTGTTCTTTTTATTTAAGTAAATGAAGTTCCAAATCAGTTTCTAAAAGAACATATGACATAGTACTAGAGCTTCTCTTTTCATTGATGCACTGAGCTGCAATTGAAATGCTAATTGCTGAAGCTCAAAATAAATAATTTTATTTATACTGATAAAAATTTCAAAGCTATTTCCATTACAATATAAAAATATTAATTATAATATAGAATTTTACTATATGATTGTATAGTAATATAATGCATTATGTTAATATATTATAATGTGAAATAATATAATATATAAAATATTAATTTTTAAGTCCCTACCAGATAAGGGCAATTTTATCACCCATGTTGTGAATGAAAACTTTTAGAGAAGTCAGTAATAAAATCCATAAACAGGGTTTAGCAAGAACAGAATTGCCTTAAATCAGAGCAGTTATTTCATAGTTCCTCTTAGTGGCAACCTATTTTAGTTAAGCATGGCCAACTTTCTGGTCTTAGAAAAGCTTACAATCTATAAAATAATTAGTTTTGAGCCAGAGATCAGATTCAAAATCCAAAATACGTATTTTAAACTAGTCAAAAGCTGAAAAACTTTCAGTCTTCTGCAAAATGAGAAAGAACATTACCCTGTGCTTCTAGAAGATCTCAGGACAAACGGTCTTTCTAAGACAGACTTATCAGGAACATAGAGACGGTAGAAAAAGATAGGCGTATTTTGCAACAGAAATGATCTAATATAGTGAAACCTCAAGTTCAGCTATAGCAAAAGGTCATGTAGATAAGAACATTATAATGTCAAGACTCATATTTATTAGAATTCCTAACAGCAGAAGCTTAGAAGCTGTTTACGTCAGCTGATACCTGTACTCTGCGCCAAGAGAAGCTGCTACCGCATTCAGTTCACTTTGCTTCTTACTAAGCTTTTTACTAACACAGATAACAACATCAGCTAGGGGCTTGGGCTCTTCTTCCTGGTCAAGGAGGAGGAAAAAAATAGCCATGTTTAGAAGGTTTCTGTATAATAACAACAATATTTAAATATTTAGTGTAATATGTGATAACACATACACTAACAAAAAAGATAAACACATTTTTTCTGTATTTGCTACTCCCAATCCCCATGGTCAAGAGAGCACTATTATCATTCCAAACACTAGGAATCCAAAGACAAGAGATTTACTCTCAGCCAGCCTCCCCAAACCATATTGTTCTCCTTTCACCACAGACTGAGCACTTGCTGTACACTGAAGTTAGGGAATTATCAAACCTGATGCCACAACATATTTCACTGTACTGGAATGAAGAAGAGCAATATGAAGAACAAGTGAGTAACATGTGATAGCCTTCCTTTACTGAACACCATTAGCTTTCTTGCCCCTCTTCTACATATACCGTTGACTACCATGACAAGTAGTACACATCCTTTTCTCCTGCTTCTTCTTCTGTTTTCTTTCATTAGGGTAGATGAGAATACAACTCTCAACTTTAGCCCAAAACAGACTATTTGATCCTGCTCATCTGGAGCCTAGGAATTTAAGTGGGATAAAATCCTCCTATTCTAATACTAGAGAAATTAAATTGCTACAGATTTATATAGCATGCTGCTTAGCAACTACTTAGTATTTAGGTAGTTGTAAAGGCAGAGGAAAAAAATAAATAAATTCTGTGCCTTCTAGCATTTCCTACCGCTTCTGGCTGTGCAGCCTTCAACTGCGGGCTGGCAGTAAAAGCTTCTGTATTCCGTGTGCTGTTTGCCAATGCCAATTTCAAGTTCCTGCCAATGACTTCAGAGAGAGGTGTGCTCAGCTTCCTGTGTTTTTGACCAAGACCTCCTGGAGTTTCCAAAGCTGCCAGAGCATCCTGCCAAAAAAAGAAGTGACTGACTTTCACGAACACATTACAACCAATATTTTCCACTCAAGCGCAAATTTCATAACTATAGTAGTAAGATCTCATACTCATAAACCAGGAGCACATACTACAGTAGTAGTAAACAAGTGCAAATAGAGCACCATTGCACAAAACCAGTAAAAAATATGCAGACTCTAAGATTAGGATTAAGTAAAACAGAAAGATTAATTTCATTGCTATCAGTGAAAACTGCCTTTAATGGAAAAAACAGCAGCCAAACCCAGGTATTCTTAATCCCAAGCCAGTGCTTTAATTTATTAACATTCATATGCAACTTCCTATGTAAGGGCAATCTGATTCCCCTGAACTTCTAAAACACCAAGCTCTTTTTTTTTTTATATGAAGAATTTTAACCTAAAGAATCTTGCTTTTGAAAGTTATCAAGGTAGCAAACTATTAGATTTCAAAAAGCAGAGTACTAGTTTCATGAAACAGAATTAACTCAGAAGAACATTGGATAATTCCACTTTTGTAATGTTTTGTTCTGTTGGGGGAGGTGTGTGTGCATGCATTAGACCCCAGTAATTTTGCAGGAATTCAGTGATTTCACCTTTTACTGAAGGCCTTGAAGACAAAAAAAACCTGAAGACTTCCCAAGAGCACTCAGGTCACTCAAGAGTTATTCCAGCACAGACACTCCCAAGTGTCAGAGGCTTCTTTGTTTTGTTTTAAGGCTAGTAGTTTTCCATGGCTTTCAGAATGAGAAAAGAAACCCAAAGCCCCAGTCCACTTTTCAACTTGCAGTAACAGCTTTATAGCAGTTACAATGATACTTTTTAACATAATAATTTTAAAGTAGCCTCTCATCACAGAACACATAACCATTTTCAGTATCTGAAGGAATATGTGCTGTGAGGTGTAGAACATGTAAGATGCAACAGGCACAAAGGAGCTTTGTTAAGGACATTAAAACATCTACTACACAATAGATTTCATCCACAGGTCATAAACTATAAATGCATGTAAATAAATAAAGCCGTTTTTCCTCACTTTATTCAAAATTGAAGGGCTGCATGTGAACAGCTTAAAGAGGCCTAAGATCAAGTTTCTGTTTTCTTTTTAAGTTTATGCATATTTTTTTACCCTCCTGGCTCTACTGACTTAAAAAACTTGCAAAGAACATTACCTTTACATCAAAGGAAGGCTTGAATAACTTGTCTTTGGAAAGAAACTTTGAAGGCGTGTCAAGGTGTAAAGACGGTTCTTTTTGTGGCAGTCCCCCTTGTGCATGAGGGCTTGTGGTCTTCCCAATGTGATGAGAGATCACAGCCTGGAAAGCTTTACTCTGGAACCTGTTGATATCAAGAGGGGTCACAGGTGCTTTTTTTCCAGCTTCAAGCAGGTAAGTAGGTCGTTCTGGAGAATCAGGAGATTTAATAGTTGCTGGTGTCTTGTCGTTACACTGAGTAACAGAACTCTCTTTATCTTTAAAAGAAACAAAGCAAACGCAAACATACAATCTGATTTTTCTTTTAAATACAAATCTCATACACATTTATTTAAATAGCAACTTCATTCACCTAGCCTTTCTTCCCATACTCCCTTAGCTTGCTAATAACCAACCTTCAGCCTCTGCATTTTCAACCAAGAACTTGTTCTCATCTGCTCTCTTTCCTGTCCTTGCAGACTGCAGAAGCCAAGCTACGGTGACTGCAGGCAAATTCCATTTCTTTGCAGCCTCGTACTTGGAACCATTTGGCTCTTTCACCACGAGATGTGTACTGGCAAACATCCCCTTTTTTGCATTGGCTTTTCGCACAAAGAATTCCTGGACTCTAAAATTAGATTAATAAAACATTTATTTATTCACAACAAGGTTAACTTAAGGAAAGTTTATAGTACTATAAAACACATTCAAGCAAGTGAAGGAGAACCAGTAGAATTACCTAAGGCTATCCACTTAGCATGTACACTTCATGTACTGGGCCTAAGATTTTTCTGCAAGATTAACGGGATAGGCTGGATTCCCTTCTGGAGCTGACAAACATTGTTTCCAAATCAGCAACAGTTTTCCTATTACAATTTTTTCCCCTATCATGAAGGACACAATTTTGCAAGACAGAAAGACTGAGAACTCACCAGCAAACACTTCTGTTCAAACAGACTAGGAATCAGATCAAGTGATGCTATTATGAAAATATGCATTTTTGCCACTCCTGGACTGAACACGGTTTTGTTAATGCTTCTCAAAGCTCCTGATGGACTGTAAGCAAGTAATTCACCGTTCTAAGAAATGGTGCACTGTCACTGGTTATGAGGTTGGACCAGATATTACTGAAGAAGAGAACAACCGTCAGCTCCCGGACTCTGAAGAGCAATTCAGAAGGCCCAATATCTGAAAAACTGTCCTTTTTGTCAGCAAATATTAGAAACATGAGACTCAGGGGATTCTGATGGAAATTAGTCTTTGTGAAAATAGACTAAACTTCTCTAAAGGAGAGGGAAATAAAGAACTGCCTATTAATGCCTCATAGCTTCAGCAACGTAAATTAAGAGTCTGAAAGAGCTTTACACCAAAATTTTTTAGTCCTGTAAAAGAAGAAATGAAATGCATGAAGGATTTCATCACATTGGCTGCCTACAAACAAGAAGGAACAGTAACAGGAGACATACCTTGCTCCTAGCAGTCCTGCCAGATAAGCTAGGGTATCTCTCTCTGCACCAGTGAACTGGCTAAAAGAAAGAACACAGTCCACCAAGGGAGTAACTCCTTCCATTACTGGGACTGGTGTGAAAAGTGGATTGGACTGGGGATCTAAAAGGAGCTGCTCTTCCACACATGTTACCTTAAAAAAAAAAAAAAAAGATAAAAATGCAGATCAAGACAAATAAATAGCAAACAGCAATATCTCAGAAACTGTACAACACCATTTTTGGCTTCACTAACAAGCAAACCTGCTTCCATTCTTATGCTTGAGACAAATTATTTCACAAGCTATCATTCTCTTCTAGATAATTTTAGTTTTGCCAGGTTTGACTGACTTAGACTTTCTTCAGAACTTTTCAGTTACTACTCTTCCAACTCTGGCAACTCTCTTGAAGTAATTCAAAATATGATCTGAGGGTCTGCGTACATTTACTTCCGAGTTATCTAGTACTAAAAACTACTAACAGCAGCTAGTCTAGATCAAGTGCCCCTTCTTGGTAAATGTAATTAATGTTTTTTTGACCTTGAGTTATAAAGGTGACTTGCTCTCTGCCACAACAGAAAGCTGTGGAAAGCATGTAGCAAGAAACAGTAAGCACAAAGATATCAAATGAAATCATTATTAGTCAACATTTCATCTACAACTTCATTATTTAGAGAAAATACTGGTAGAATCTCATATGAAAAGCCTTTGAGTTGTGACAACTCTTATTTAGCAAAACCAGAGAAAATAAAATCAAACAAGTGAAAGATACCTTAAACACGCAAAGGTTTTAAAGCCTGCGTTCACTTAACACATTTCCAAAAATTAAGACCAATTTCTCAGTACATTATTTGCATATAAGCCACCAGTAACTCTGCTTTCTGACAAGACTTATATCTAATACATTCTGCTTAATCACTGAACTGAGAAGTTAACTTCCTTACCAGCCACGTATTGGTGACAACATCACCAACAGTTGACTTCACAGAACATCCCAATAAAGGCACCACAGCATAGTCTGCAATGGTTCTGCTTTGCAGCGGCACAATTTTCCCAGCATTCTCCTTTATAATATCTGCAATGCAGGACTCATCTTCTCCACCAAAACCCAGAAGGAGAAATCTCTTTCTGGCAAATAAGCCTCCTTCAACCAGTGCGGAAGGCTCTCCCAAAGAACCATTGCAGACAGAAGAATTATTCTCTTCTTGAACAGTCACGTGAGTAACATCATTAAAGCTACCAGACGGTACTTTCTCAGCTTCAACTGGAAGAGAAAAAGGAAAAAGTTGTTTGACAGGAACACCAAAGGTGATTCAATGGCTTCACGGAGAAGTACTAGCATTCTGCTGTCTTCCATGAAGTTTAAATCATAAAATCCTCTATACGTTCCTGTTTAAATTCCATTTTTAAAATACAACACAGAAGTTAACACGCTAGATGTGACTAGATTTTAAAAAAATAAATACTGCAAAACTCAAACTCGACTCACAAACTGTCTATGGTGTGCTGGGCCTAGAACCTACCTAACGTAGAATCATTATTTAGATACTGAGACAAGAAGTCATCTTCTGCAGCTCGCTGGTGCTTTGTAACGTTCACAGTTTCTTTCTTCAAAAGACTGTTGTTTTTGGGAAAAACTGACTTCATGCCAGGTTGCTCCAAAATCGGATTCTCTAACGGCTGGTAGTTGAGAGGGATATATTGCTCCACTGGACACAGATAACCTTTAGTAAATGACTCCAGCAACCATTTTGCTGTCACTACATGAGGCCTATAAAATAAAGTATTATACAAATAAGTCACAGCAGGTTTCAAAACCATGATTCTTCTTTCCCACTCTGCAAACCACTGGTGTGTATACATACACATACATACATGCATCTAAAGTCTGCAACTCCAATACTAAGCAAGTATTGTGCACTTTACAGATCTTGAGGCTTAATTCTTCCAGTCTGAGAACAGAGAGCTTCACATACTTACTCTCCTACAATGTCAATTTTATCTGCCCACTGCTGGGTTGCCAAATCCTTCTTCTTCAACATATTAATACATCAACACCTCTTTTTCACCAGTAAGAATGCTTGCTTTCTATTTATTTATGTGACCCATGGCTATCCCAAAACGTAGCATATTCAAGAGCACATGAGGATGTAGTTGTGAATACCAGCTGTGATTCTTCCTAAGCAGTTTTCTTAAACAAGGCTTTCAAAGTGATACGTATTTTCTTGTTTACAAGGCAGTGGGATAAAGAAAACAAGGAAGAAATAGACAATAGGCAATGTAATTATAAGAACCTGTGAAGTGTCTTGTCCAAGAAGTGTTTCAGTTCATTATTATTTTCCTCCAGAATGACATGGGTAACATCTTCATTAAGCTGATCAAATCGAACACCACCACCGCAGTTAATAAGCCTTCTCATCTTGTCCAACTTCCTGCCACTGAAGCCACATAGATAGATCTATAATGAGAACACAGAAACAAAAAAGGCTTTTTAAAAAGCCAGAAAAAAAGGAAAAAAATTGAAGTAGAATGTTTTAGTATAATTTGTTACAACTGCTGTAGAACACAAGTGGTGCAGTTTCTGAGAAGCAGCAAAAAAAATAAGTTAAGCAGTAATTGGAGCAGTAATCTTTACATGCTATTTTAGCAAAGTCTGGATATTTACTAATGGAACAAAGCCCCAGCCTGAAGTTAAATATGGAAGTTGTATAACAAAAAATAAATAAATGAAGAAACACCGTCCACCAGTTCTAGAACCCAATCACTACAGTATTTATATACATATAAATATGTATATATTTAATTATTTCATAAACATGTGACATGCACGCTACAGTATATGGACACAAAATAAACATGGCATTTGTGGCTGATAAAAAGAAAACATTTACTCTAGCAGAACTGTCAGCACCTCAGTGTAGTTTGCTTCCACAGAGTAAGACCGAACATTTCAAAACACAGATTGTTAAACATACTCGACAGCCATCTAATAAATCTTCAGGGGCTTGAAAAGAACTTATGTCCAAGTTTTCCAGCTCATCAGGAGGAGGATCCAGTCTGCTGCTCATAGCAGAACTACAAGCAGTTTCATTAACACCACTCAAATTGATATTGGAAATGTGGCTGACATCCGAAAAGTTATGAGCTTTAGTAGAAATAAAAGAAGATACATTAGTTTTCGCTCCTCTCTTTCCACTATTTAACTAAACAAAATATAAAACTGACATATATGATTTTGTTGTGCTAAAAGGAAATGTGAAGTCTAAAAAAGGAAAAATAAAGGAAATATAAAATAAAAAATATATAAAAATAAAGGAAAAAAAGAAATACAAAGTCTAAAATTAACAGCCTAGGTAAAAAAATAAAACAGATACTTGAAAATCAGCGTTTGTTTTCCCTCTAAGGCTGTTCTAAAGTTTAATTCATAACTGACACTTGATTTAAATTACAAGTGTTGGAACAGTCCTGTTGATTTTTTTTTCTTTTTTAGGAGAGAGTTACACACTGTTGGTTCTTAAGCAGACAGGTACACCTAATTCAAATTGACTGTTTAAACAATTATTCACATGTTTAAGTCTACAGATGTTGGAATTTACAATGTACATAAAAGTAATCTGTTGCATTTTAAGCATGAGCAAAGCTGAAACCAAACCTTCCGAACATTATCATTGCAAAAGCAGGCAGCATCCTACTAATTCAAAACCATTCTTCCTTCTTACTACTAAAAATATTTCCTACTTTAATGCATCTTAAAAAGTCTTACTTACTATCAGGTTTGCTGGCATGACTTGTAGGCGTTGAGGTGCTGGGTGTGTTACTTAATTTTGATCTGCCCTCTATTTTATACATTGTCTCATCCTGACAGAAGCCTTTCTCAATACTCTCAGAAAACCACTGCACGGACACACAATGCACATTCCATTTTTTGGCACATTCATACTTCTGACCTTTCAAATTTAAATAAAAGAAAAACATACAAGTGATTAACAAACTAATGCTTCCAAGAGTGATCGCCGAAAGATGGATTGACATTAAAATTTTAAAACTCAAATAAGAGATTTCAAGGTGCAAATTGTGTTATCTTGAACTCATCTCATGAGCTGTTTACTTATTCTTATTTATTTAAAAGTTAGAGAGAAAAAAATTGCTCTCATTGATGGGTACAGCAGTCTCATTGATGTTCATGGGTACAGCATCACAGGGCACCATCCTACAACTTGAAGCAGCCAAGCCTCAAGAAGCCCTCTGCAGCCCTTTAGTCACAGGTTCCACCACTAACAACACTGCTAACAGTACATCACCTTGTTGGACACCTGATAAAACCCACCTGCAAGATGTTTGCAGTAACATTGCTACATTAACTGGAAAAAAAAAAGCAGCTGTAAAGTGCAGACAACACCTGCACATATAAATATGAAGAATTCATACATAACTGTCTTGTTTCCAAATTCTCATTCTACTAGGCAATGAAATAAGAAGCTTCTCATTCTTCTCACAACAAAAGGACAAACAAGAGGGAAGGAAGAATCTTCACACAGCATTCAGAAGATACAAAGAATAGTTAAAAACAATGAATCCACAATCTAATTTCAATCAGTGTATAAATTAAGTCCCATCCTACTCTCCCAAAAACTTAGTTTTCTTTATTCTTCCCTTCCCTCTTGGATTCTCTCCTTCCCTTCAGTTCTACCAGGGTCTCTCTTTTCTTCTTTTGTTCTCCTTTCATATGCCTTTAGAGCAAAGCCAGTGTGTCCTGTGTTCCTTTTCTCATCAACACTATTCCCCTGTACAGAAGCAGTAAGACTACCACTGAAGCAGACACAGACTGTTTAAACTCTTATGCGTATTTACACTACTTCAATTCAAAAAGGGAAAATAATATTTTCTCTAAGTTCTACCTTTTGGCTCTTGAACTATGAGGTGAGTACACTCATTCATCTTGAGCTGTCCCGTGTATTGTCCACCGTGTTCAGCCGTGAGGCGCTGGACTTCTTTTCGGTCCGAGCTACTTAAGCCAGTTACACAAATTGTACAGCCAAGAAATATAGGACAAGCGTAGTCTTCCATGTTAACATCGGTATACCTCATCATGCTGAAGGAGTGAAAAGGAGAAAAATAAACATTTTTTCATCCAAGTAAAATTAACTGGTAAACGAAAGAAGTGTGTTTCACCGTAAGAATTACCAGCCCTCAACACAAAGTAAGTTTTTGTTTGTTTTACCTTTGCTGAGATTTATCCCACAGTGTCTTAACCCAAGAGGGAAGCAGAATAGGTTTTTTCAGAGAAGCAGCTACTAAGTATTTCTTGCTGCCAACTTCTCCAGCTATGAGATGAGTTACTGACACGTTGAGGTCTCTGTACACACGTCCACCCATCATCTGCACATATTTATGAACTTCCTCCTGAGTGGGAAGAAACAGAAATAAAGAAAAAAATAAGTTCTATGTGTTTTTTTCTAACAAAAAAACACCTGTTCATAAATCCAAAATGTATACGCATACAGAAGTGTTCAAAAATATCAAATATAGATTCAATTTTACTTACATTTACGGTAAGCTGAATATAATACATATCCTTAATAAAGATGTTACAAGCATACCATATCAGGAAAAAAAATTGTACTGATGGTTGTTCTTTTAGGTAGTATAAGTTAGAAAGAGATGTTGGAATAATTAAAAGAAAACATTTAAGATAAACGATGTACACCACAGCTGGCTGGATGCTTAATGTTTACCATGTAGTTTGAGAAACCAAATATACAGCATGTTTTCTGTAGCGTGCTAACTGGAGACAAACTGGCAAGCTAAATGATCTACATCTTCAGCTAATACAAATCCCTAAACATACATTCACTCCCATATTAGTAAGACCAATGTCTTACACCATTATATATGTTTATATAATAATATACACGTGCATGCATAGATACAGCACTACATACATATTTCTACACTACATATTTACAGGAAGAAATTCTCTTTCTCCATTCAATTTTACAATTCGTTACATAAACTATACATAGTCTACAAACTACAGAAAGACTAGACATGTATACGCATGAGCACAGTTACACTTAGTATATATACTGTGACTGATGCCTTAGTAATAAGCCATCTGAAGCAAATGTCACAGAAAAGTCAGCTAAACGATCCGTCATGTACAACGCATTACCCTGACATCTTTTTCAAGGCTGGTACAGGATATTGTTACGTCAGCCATGGTCATGTTGTACACAGGATACTCTGCTCTTGGGACACAGCGCTGGGTCTGCATACAGTACAGGACAACCTGTGGTCCAACAATTCTACAGCCAAGCTGCAATGAAATAACAAGAACAGAAAACAAAGAAAATTAGCAAAAGGTTTGCACTGGAGCAGGGAAGGTTTTATTTGTCCCTGAATCCTGAGGGACAAAGCAGGGCCCTTGCCAGTCCTCCTCTAGCATCACCAGATAGGTGATAGTTCTGCTTTACTTTCTGCTGGGGATTTTCAGTACAATCCTCTTAGGTTTTCATGCCTTGATAAAAGAAACAGACGCTACACCTAGCATGTCACAGAATTCCAGATAGTCTGTCTTTGTCTGCTGGACAAGTCCTTGCAGGTCAGACAAACTCAGGTTACTCAGGAAGAAAGAAAGTGAGAGCCAGCTCACTGACTTCAGCAGAACCAGAATCAACCATACTGTTTTTTAACATTTGCTTCAAGATAATCCTTTGCTCATCTTCTTCATCCCTAAATACAGCATGCACTGAAGTTTTAAAGTTTTTTTTGTGAATACTGAATACTACTGTATTTAGTGCGAGAAGAAAGAACATGTGGAGTATAAACATGGCCAGGAGTGCTCCTAAAAAAGAAAGGATGCAGCTGATATAAGCAAGTTGATGGGTAGCATACCTTTTTGAGATGATTGAAAACATCGCCTGTAAAAGGATCACAAATATAAAGGGATTTATCATTTTCTTTTATATTGAGTGCTGTTTCTTCTTCAAGGATCTGGAGATGTTCTTCTGACTGAAATTCTTTTATAGACTGCAGGAAAACAATTCATATAACTACATGTAGTTAATTGACAAACCACAGCTAGTTAATCCTGTGGAAACTATAACAGCACATCTACCGCAAACAGCCCACAAAAAAGCTACCCTGGCAACAGTATACTGGCAGAACAGATAGGTAAAATATCTAATGGGTCCTCAACACCCCTCAGCTGTCCACAATCATCAGGCTTAAACATTCAGCATACAAACTTTCATAAGCTTGTTATACAGCACCTTCATCTCCCTCTAACCTCCTAAGGTGGAAAAAAAAAAAAAACAAAGAACAAAAGCACACTATTCTCATTCAGACTTTAGTAGCCTGGAGGAGTGACCAGCATACAGACCTTCCTGGTCCACATGTCACTTCACTAAATGTCAATAGGCTTTGAATCACAGAATGGCTCAGGTTGTAAGGGACCTTAATTGAAGATCACCTAACTCCAATCCCCCTGCCATAGGCACGGATGCCACCCGCTACATGAGGCTGGCCAAGGCCCCATCCAGCCTGGCCTTGAGCACCTCCAGGGATGGGGCATCCACAGCTTCTCTGGGCAGCCTGTGCCAGGGCCTCACCACCCTTACAGTGAAGAATTTCCTCCTAACGTCTAGTCTAAAACCATCCTCTTTTAGTTTAATTCAATTCCCCCTTGTCCTATCATCACCCCCAAACGTGAATGTTCCGTTTCTCTTTGAAATGAGAGTTCTTGTTCAAGGCGTGCTCTGCCCCACAAAATTACAGCAGCCCCGTTACAGACACAGCTTTACCTCCAGACCCACCCCGCACACCTCGGCCCACCCCGGAGCCACCTGACGGGCCCTGAGGGGCCGCCCTGCCCACTTACCTCGAGAGCTTTCCAAAAGCACCCCGAGCTGCCGGGAGACCTGACGAACCTCACGCAAAACGGCTCCTTGCCTCCTGTCATCCTCCACCTGAGCACCAAGACCCGGTGAGACCCCCGGCTGTCCCCTCACCCCCTCCTCCCCCCGGCACCCCTCGGACCCTTCCCCTCCCCTCACGCCCCGGCCCCGGCCCCTCACGCACCCGCCGCAGGCGGGAAAGCGGCGGCCTCGCACTGCGCAGGCGCGGGGGAGGAGCCGGGAGGGGCGGGGGTCGCCCCGCTGCCGTCACGGGAGGGCGGGAATGGCGCGCGCAGCCGTGTGGGGAGTAACGGCCGCGCTAACGCCGCCCTGGGGTGGGGTGACCCGGCGGGGAGGATCCTCGCCCGTCACACAGGCGCAGAGTGGCCGGGGCTGGGAGGGAGCTCTGGAGATCGTCCAGTCCAACCTCCCTGCCGAGCAGGGTCATCTAGAGCACGTTGTGCAGGATGGCATCCAGGCGGGTTTGGGGTATCTTCCAGAGGAGACTTCACAGTCTCTGTGGGCAACCTGTCCCAGTGCTCTGTCACCCTCACAGTACAGAAGTGCCCCCTCATATTCAGCCAGATCCTCCTGTGCTTCAGTTTGTGCCCATTGTCTCTCATCCTGTCACTGGGCACAACTGAAGAGAGACTGGCTTCATCCTCTCAACACCCTCCCCTCAGATATTTATACACATTAATGAGGTCTCCCCTCAGTCTTCTCTTTTCCAGGCTAAACAGGCCCAGTTCCCTCAGCCTGTCCTCGTACGACAGGTGCTCCAGTCCTGTCATCATTTTTGTAGCCCTCCTCTGGACTTGCTCCAGGAGCTCCATGTCCCTCTTGTACTGGGGAGCCCAGAACTGGACACTGTACTCCAGGTGTGGCAGCTGCTGCTGACACAGGAGGGGACAAGGAAGGCTGGGTCCCGAGCCCTGGTGTTTCCCACCTCTAGTCTTTACCCCCCAAGCCCCTAAGTTTAACAAAGGGGTTCACTTGGAATAGGCTTGGGGTAGTGGTGTTGCCAACTTCTGCTGGGGTGCGTGGGGTATATCACAGCAGGCAGGGTCTGGGAGAGGCTTGGGAGTGTGATCATCCCAATTCCAGGTAAATTTCAACCCCAGCCATCCTTCTGGAGACAGTAGAAGAGAGCCGTTTTATTCTTGTGACGTCCAGGCTATGCATAGGAAGGCAAAAGGCAGTCCTTCCAGAGCGGCTGGCTGGAATCCGGATACGAGCACATGCAAAACTTTTGCAGGAGCTAAAACGAGCCTTGCCTCTCCCATACCACGCCATTGCACCTGCCTGACTCATTAAAAGCAGACAACACCCAGTGAATCAATGGACCTCCGTTCTTCCTTGCCATTCCTGTTCTCCAGGGCTTGCTGCTGTCAGCACGCTGCCCGAGGTAGTCAATTTGTCAGAAGATCCTCTCAGAAAAATTAATATTTTATAAGGAAAGCAGCAAAACCAGTTAAATGGCAGCATTGAACGTTACAGTTGTCCCCGAGATGGCGCTGTAGTCCCAGGAACCGAAGAGACTTGGTGTGTGCACAAGCCTCCTGTAACCACTCGAGGTTAGCTCTGTGGTCGCTAGGGGGTAGACATTAAACACGCTAAAAACTCTTCTGTGTTCTTGTTTATCTTAAAAACAGCGTTAATCTTCTAGGATCAGAGTGGGTTAAGAGGCAATCTATGAAGTAGTGTTCCTCCCATGTCTAACAATAAAACCAAATGTAATGTCAAACAGAATGGCATGTTTATTAATAGATTACTAGTGACAAACAGTTAAGGACACTGAAGTTGTCCTGATGGCCCTGCGTTACTTAATGGTGCTAGTTCTTTGCCCACTTGTAAAACCCTGAATTTGACCTGCCTGCTCATTCAGCATTACAGCAACCTGTTTGAAGAGGAATTTCTCTTCATTTTTCATTCGTAAGAGTTATTCTATAAAAGGGGATGGGAGAGGGAGAAAGGATCAAGAAGCCTAACACACAAA
This sequence comes from Oxyura jamaicensis, assembly GCF_011077185.1. Classification (NCBI taxonomy): domain Eukaryota; kingdom Metazoa; phylum Chordata; class Aves; order Anseriformes; family Anatidae; genus Oxyura; species Oxyura jamaicensis. The sequence goes on from NC_048894.1 coordinate 45,858,568, forward strand.
ACTTAACCAACTTTAATATATTGTGTAATTAAATATTGTTGCAGCCTGTTGGCAGAGCCCTTAACTGAATGTACCAGCAGTGCTACCAAGTACTGTGTTTTCTATTATCACCTTCCATATCAGTAACAGTTTACTACAGTAGCTGAAACCTGGATTGTTTCATTTGCTGAATCATCGTCTGTTCTCAGTGAAGTCATGGAAACTCTTGATAAGCTGCTGATCTACTAGGCCACAAATCTCCAAGATCCAGTTCTGTCCTTTGGAAGCTGCTTGTCCCTTGGAAAGATCTGTGCTGTAGTAGAGAACTGCAAAGGACTGGGTCTGCTTTTTGGCTTATCTCCCAGGAAAGCTTCTCAGCGTGCTTTTGCACATTTCGAGAGGCAGGAGACCTTTTCTCCATTAACACCAGTGACAGGACCCGTGGGAACGGGGTTAAGCTGAGGCAGGGGAAATTTAGGCTTGACATCAGGAGGGGGTTCTTCACAGAGAGGGTGGTTGCACACTGGAACAGGCTCCCCAGGGAAGTTGTCACTGCACCGAGCCTGTCTGAATTTAAGAAGAGATTGGACTGTGCACTTAGTCACATGGTCTGAACTTTTGGGTAGACCTGTGCGGTGTCAAGAGTTGGACTTGATGATCCTTAAGGGTCCCTTCCAACTCAGGATATTCTATGATTCTATGATTTGATAGCTGTGCTTTGCTCCTGCAAGGCTGGTCAAGACACATACCTTGCTCAGCACCCAAGCCTTCTAGAGCAAGTAACTCCTTAAAGACAATGTGTCTTAGGATCCAAATAAAAGTTCTTGTCAAAGGCTGAATAAAATGTGAAAACATTTTTAAAAGAAATATTACACGAGGGGAGTGGGTGGGAAGGGAAGGCCACCGTAGCTAAAAGTTACCACACGTGGCTTCCTGTCTCTTAAAAAAAGAAGCACAAATATTCATCATTTGATGTTGAAACTACCTGATTTCTATTTATACCAACTATAAAAATAGATGCAGTATCTTCAAAAAGAGTATGCAGTTGAAAAAAATGTCTGAATTAGAAGGCGTAGTATGGTTCTGTTTTATTTCCCTTGTGGATGTTGTCCAAAAGTGGTGCTTAATATGGCAAAACAGAGTAACTTAAATCAAGTGGTCTGATAAGCAAAGATTTCCCTATTTCACTTCCTGCTTTCACATGCACTTGGCAATGTAAAATTTCTTTGTGAATCTTTGAAACATTTATTTGCAAATATTTAAAAGGCTATCTAGAGGAGCTGGAAAACAGAGACTACCCTACTAGATAAGAACAGCAATAAAAATATTTGCTCTGATTTTCCTGCCTCCAGAGTTGTCCAAAAACAAATCCATTAGGGGAAATGTAAGAAATGCTAGAAAGACCAAGTTGGTCTTTTATTAATTAAATTATTTATTAATTAAATCAATAGCACATTTTCTATGTGTTCGAGGGCTTTGCCATTTCTGAACTCTAAGGGGAAACCCAATCATATTTGGCCACCAGTATTACTAATTTTGTTTGCATTATGGAAGCTGTTGATTTCTGTAAAACTCCCAAATAACAGAAAAAAATCATCATAACCCCTAAATGATACCTGTTTCTAAAACTAAAGAGATGCTATATGTCCTTGGCTCTGTAGATTGGTGAATCCTTTTACTTTTTTGTGTGTGTGTTTTGACACCTTAAATGTCTATAGCATATGCTTATCTTTAAAAACATCTGGGTCAACCTTGTTCAAAAAACATTTTCACACCTCTAATGCTGTTGTGTTTTTGCAGCCTTTACACCTGCATTAATGCTGCTTTTTAAAGTTTTTTTCTTAATGTAGACCAGAAAAATGGTGAACAAAATAACTGCACTAAGAAGCTAAAAAGTGCTATTGAGTAATTGTCTGCACTTGATCTAACCTAATTAAAGCTCCATGTGTAATACTGTATTTCTGAAATATTGTAAACATATTGATTTGCTGATCAATGACAGGCTATTGTACTCATTTTAATACAAGTAGCATATAAAACAGCAGTTGATTGAAAGAGCATTCTGAAATATCAGTGTCTTAATTAACTTAGTGACACTTATTTGTGACACTTAATAGTAAAGACTATTATAAGAATAATATGAGGAAAACCCAAAGGGTTAGTACACAACCATACACAAAGGAAATATACACTAAAATACTGGAGTCTTTTCTAAATGTATAATATTTTCCCATATCGCTTGTAAAGATTCTTCATCACAGACCTCAGTAATTAATTTAGCATTATCTAGAGAGATACACAACCAGGTGGGATTGAGACTGAGTTTAAATGAGTGAAATGACTTTTGTAAAGTACAGTGAAGAAATGTTTCCAAAGAACCAATATCAATTTCTAACCACCAGTTCATTTCAAGTATCAGTTTATGAGCCTGCTAGCTTAAACCCTTAGCTTTATATGTTTTTGGTGTCTGTAGTAAAAAACTATACTACTACATTCACCAAAAACAACAACAACAACAACTTTTTTTGTTCTTTTTTTTGCTACAGAATCCTACATTACCATATCTAGATAGCTAATTTGATACATCCTTTTTATTTATGTACAAATATCCGTTAGTATGAGCAAATACAAGCTTTGATAGATATATGTGCCATGATCTTTTGCAGCTGCTTTGGAGCTAATATCTAGAACAGATTCTCCAGGCTTTTATCACAAGAATTGATTTCACAAAAGTCAATTCCACTTTTTTTGCTAGGCACAAATTACAATGCAGCAGAAACTTCTTGTTCTCCAGTAGATTGCGTGTAGGTGGAGCTAGCCCGTTCAGCTGGATCAACATAGAAAACTGGACAGTACTTAGAAAAGTGGGATGCAATTTGCTTTCTGAAAAAGCTATAAAGATATTTTCTAAATTTTTCCCCAGCAAAGGCATAAATCACAGGGTTGATACAACAGTGGATCATCGAAATGGTTTCTGTCACTTGGGTTGCTTTGTGCAGTTGCCCACTGCCTTCACAACTAGTGATGGAAAATGAACCTTGAAAATCACGCAAGAGAATACAGATGTTATATGGTGCCCAGAAGAAAAAGTAGACAATCATGATGATAAAAATAAGCCTGACTGCTTTATGTTTCTTCTCATTCCTGCATTGCAGTAATGTCTTTATAATTTGTGTGTAGCTGCAGATCATGATTAACATTGGAATAACAAGTCCCAGGATGTTCATTTTTAAGGTCAGGAATTGCTTCCATACATTTCTCTGATCTGATGGGTAATGAGCACTGCACGTATACCTTGAATTTTCCTTCTGAGTTTTGTGAAACACTATCCCAGGAACAGAGGCAAACATAGCAACAGCCCAAGTGACAATGCTGGTGAGGATGCCGTAGGTAACTGTCCTCGCTTTTAAAGCAAACACTGCATGCACTATGGCCAGATACCTGTCTATGGTCAACAGGATTATGAAAAAGATGCCGCTGTAGAAGCCAAGGAGATAGACACCTGAGAGAATTCTGCACAACGCTTCCCCAAAAATCCAGTCATGAACAGCATAGTAGGCCCAAAAAGGAAGAGAAAATATAAACAGCAGATCAGAAATTGCCAGATTGAGCAGGTAGATGTCAGTCATACTCTTCAATCTCTTGTATTTTATCAGGATAAGGACAACGAGCATGTTGCCTGTGAGGCCAAATATTACCACCAAAGAATAAAGCGGTGGCAGAAGATTAGCTGCAAAGTGCTTTTCCTCAGTTCCCATGCATGGTGCTGAATCGCCGTAGTCAAATTCTGTTGTCACAGTCATGTCAGGGAAATCCACAGTATAGTTTTCCATGGTGTGTTGGTCTGGAAAGGAAGAGAAGGGTGGTTAACTGCAGGAAACTTCAGGCTTGGCAGTCAGGGGAATGAATGCAGTGGTTTTACGCAGCTGGGCAACTGAGCTCCACCACAACCGCTCTCTCACTCCCCCTCCTCAAAGCAAAAGGGGGAGAAAATACAAAGAAAGGGCTCGAGGCTTGAGTTAAGGACAGGGAGGTCACCAGCAATTATTAACTCAGGTAAAACAGACTCAATGTAGGGAGATTAATACAATTTATTACCTATCACTAGTGGACTAGCAAAGTGAGAACTAAAAGCAAGCCAAAACCACCTTCCCCCCATCCACCCTCTTTGACCTCCTCCCCCCGAGCAGTGCAGGGTAACAGGGAATGGTGGCTGCAGTCAGTCCCTGGCGCTTCGTCTTTGCCGGTCCCTCACGGTCCCTCTCTGCCCCTGCTCCCCGCAGGGTCCCTCCCAGGGGATGCCATCCTTCCCGAACTGAGCCTGTGTGGGCTGCCCACAGGCAGCAGCTCTTCAAGAACTGCTTCCACACGGCTCCATACCATGGGGTCCATCCCCCAGGAGCAAACTGCTCCAGCATGGGTCCCCCACGGGCAGCAGCTCCCCCCAGGCCCCCTGCTCCTGCGTGGGCTCCTCTCCACGGGCTGCAGCGCGGAGATCTGCTCCATGTGGGACCCATGGGCTGCAGAGGGACAGCCTGCTCCACCAGGAGCCTCTCCACAGGCCACAGGGGAACTGCTGCTGCCTGCCTGGAGCACCTCCTGCCCTCCTGCTGCGCTGACCTTGGGGGCTGCAGCGCTGTTCCTCTCACATTTTCTCACTCCTCTCACTCAGCTGCTGTCACACAGCAGTTTTTCCCTTAAATCTGCTCTCCCAGAGGCCCACCCAGCATCGCTCACTGGCTTGGCTCTGACCAGCAGCGGGTCCCTTTTGGAGCCGGCTGGAGCTGGCTCTGATCTGACACGGGGCAGCTGCTGGGCTCTGCTGACAGAGACCATCCCTGCAGCCCCCCTGCTACCAAGCCCTTGCCACATAAACCCAATACAGTGACAGGACCTGGCCACCCCCTCATTTTGCCAGCCTCTTCTGCAGCCTCTCCCAAGGAAGAGGAGGCAGCAGGGACATGTAGCTGTAGGCCCACAAGGGCTCCCTGGCACTGGTAAGACCTAAGTGACCGCTGCTTGTTTGGGTTAGTCATTGTTTCAAGCCTTGAGGCCTCTGGGAATGGGGTCAGTGGAGGTATAGAAACACCCCTTGGCAAGGGGGGCTAAATGTACCCACCTGGGGAAGCAGCAAGTCAGCGGTGTTGGTCTGCAGGGTGTTGGTCAGGCC
>NC_048894.1:45863726-45925257 GCF_011077185.1 Oxyura jamaicensis
ACAAGGCAGCAAACTGCTTCTGAAACAGAAATCTTCAGGTCCTGCGCCTGCCCCTACTTGCTGTGTCATCCCTGACCACTCGCATAACAAAGTAATGATTGCACCTTTCCTGTTTGCAGCCTCACTGTGTGCTTTTTTCTTTCTTCCAGTGGCGAGGTCTGCCTTGTGTGACTGCAGATGTCTTTTGCAGAGACCACGTTGTCAAAACCATCACTTCAGTCTCTCTGCACTCGAGTTCTCCAAGACTAAATGTAGCTGAAGAGCTCAACCTGGAGTTGGAGTGGCACCGAGGCAGGCTGCTGGTCTGCTTTTTTTTTTTTTTTTTATTTTTTTTTTTTTTTTTTTTTTTGTAGAAGCTCTCAGTCATCCATTCTGATTTATACTATAGGAAATCACTGAAACATCTTGAGTCTAGAGATAACTGTTTGGGTGAAAGGAATATTTTCTGCTGTAAGAACAGTTCATTCAAAATGCTAATGTCCTCACCTTATTTTTTGTCTAAGTGCATAATTTAGCTAAACGTAAGGTCTTGGAGAAGGGGCTGGTTGGAAGGTCTTTTTGTCCACATTCCTGTGACCTTAAAAATGAGGATCTGAGTCTCTCCTTAGTTGACAGTTCGTTATGGCAATTCTGTTACAGAATAGCGCAGATATGAATCCCTTCAAAAATGGGGAAGCCTTATTGGAGCAAAGTCTGCACCTTCCAAACAAAAGGATGTATTGCACTTGCAGACCTTCCCCCCATCCCTTCCTCCTTTTCTCCCCGAGTCTGGCTGTTAGCTGCTGCCAGTGTATCAAGATTGAGAATGCTCATGTTGAGGTATTGCTCTGTCATGTAGAGTTTGGAAATAAGTTTGCTTCTGGAGAACAAGGAATAAAAGAAAATTGGCAAATTTTAACAAGTTGGGTGCCAGCTTTACCAAGAGAAAATTTATTGGGGAGACAAAAAGCATTGTCAAAATCCTCAAAAACTGTTTCTTAGGCAGTTGTGATGACCTCTGTGAAACAGTTTTTTTCCACAACCGTACTAACTACGTTATCATTACAATACTGAGATCATGGTTTTGTTGGTAAAGGAAGTGGCTGTGGCTCAGGTGTGTTGACAGTAAATAAGTAGATTTGAAAGTCTCTAGGGGTTTAAATTTTTAAAGTACTTTCAGAAACTTTTCTTTAAAAAAAAAAAAAGCACCTTTGTAAAGGAATTCTTGGTCCAAAACATTAACTTCTTTATTTCAAAAACATGCCAAGACACTTGAGCACTGCACAAATACTTAAGACTCCTTTTATCTTGATCTGTGTTGCATGCCCTGACTATATAAGTGCCTCGTACTGCTTATAGCTAAGTATCCCCATTTCCAGTTTGTCCTTCCACTGTGCACGGGGACTGTGGGATGAGGGACTGGCTGCACAACAGAGCCAACCCCAGCACGCCCTGGGACCAAGGCCAGTCTGACCCTCCTTGCTAGTCTGGCTAGCAACTGGTAAGAGCATCAGTAGTTGCTGAAAATGAGGAGATTGACTTGCTGGGCAGAAGCAAGTGTTGTACAAGTGTGTGTTCTCCTCTCCCATGGTGGAAGGGTTTGAAACCACAGCCCAGAAGAACAGTTGCAACCGCAAAACAGGCAGGAGGCCGCTAACCACATCAGGGGGCTAGGAGCATGTCTTGCATTCAGTAGCGCTTAGGGGGGGTTATTTCTCAGCCTGTTAACTCTGGATCTTGATCATTTTTACACCTGCATGATGCTCATACATAAACGTGGCTATGAAAAGCAACTGAGTCATAAACCCGGAGTGGGATTCTATAAGTATGTGATTGATTGGTAGGGCTCATGCAAATATTATTGCAAAATGCTATCTCGATATTACTGCAGCAGTTCCTTTCATGGCAGCCCCTTCTTCCTGCTAACTGCCTTCTGAGTGCATTCCCTCCTCTTTCATTCCTCTGCCTTCTTGGAATAAGAACCATATCTTTCCTGTTTCTTATATTTTCTTCCTTCCAACGCCTTTTGCATGCTTAAATTGTGGTCTCCCGTCTGAGTGGTTCTTTCCGCTAACTGAGCCTAGCCTTTGCTTAAGAAGCCTCTCTCTGCAGAAGTATTTATTACGCTGAATTGTGTGTAGTATTCAGTTTATGCTGACATTGGAAGCTACAGATGCTAATATGGAAAATGGAAAAAGGAACTGCCAAGTGGTTTTGTGCTTAATCCTATAGTCTCACTGTTTTAGGTAATGCTGTTGGCTGCTGCCAGAATGCTTCACTGGATTAATTGACCGGGCTTGCTTACCTAATTAGAAATATCTGACCGGGCTTGTGTTTCCTAATAGTGGGAGAAAAACAAAGATCCTCCTGGAAGATCTCTGAAGAAACAGGTCTGTATTATTTTGAATAGAGCCTAGATACGTGCGATACTTCTAGAAATTGCAGTCTCCTGTAAAAATTCTGTTGTTTTGGTTGAAACTACTAGTCATGCAGTTTTCAAGATAAATGCTCTCCATAGGCAAGCCTGTAAAATTGTATGTCACTGTTTCATACTGAGTTTCAGGTCAGAGCTCTCTGTTTTTAAAGAGACAAAAATGTTATTAAAACGAGTTTCAGTTCATTTGCCCCATGCTTTAAAATAATAATAGAAAAGGTGCAGTGAATGGAAGTAAAATGCTAAGCTATGCTGCATGTAAACAGGTTCCATGAGGCAGAGCATTTAAAATGTATCAGATTTTCTGTAAGGGAAATAAGTACTCCTGCACATCCTGTAAGGGAAATAAGTACTCGTCACTCAGATAAGATGTTTTATCTTTGCATTCACAGTTTTAAAATCCAAATTTCCATCATGATATATCATCTTCAGAGAAAAGAAATGTTCATGTGTAATGTGTTTATCAAAGAGCCATATTCCATTACATTTCGTACCCCAATCAACCTGTAGAGATCTGATTCTTCTAGCAGTTCTGTCCTTTAAAAGTAGGGTACTTCATTTAATATGTCCTATTAGTTTCCCTGGGGCATTTTTTAATGTTGAGTACACTGTCAAGATTCAAAGTGTTATGTTTTTTTTTCACCTAAGTCATTAAAGTACCTAAATAACTACTAAATGCAGAGGTGGGGGAAAAAAAAAAAAAAGGAAAGAAAAAAAAAATTTTAAAAAAGATGACTTACCATATATCTCATTGTGCAAGTGATGGCTTGGATCAGTACATCGAGAGTAACGCTTATCCGATTTGTTACCCACTAGAAGAAGGTTGAAAACACCTCTTCCTGCATGAAGAAGGATGTATCAGATTGAAAACTTCTAGCAAGCAAATCTGTTTTCATTTTTAAAAAAAATCAAGGAGCAGTTCTCTTTTTTCTAAAAATGGGTCATCAGATGTTACTTTTCTAACTCTGTGAGATGTGCAAAGAGATGTTGAAATTTGTGGAGGATCCTCTTAGGAGCTGAACTCAAGGTTTCACAATCTACAGCTGTAGTTATAGAAAAAGGTTTTTATATTGTTTTCTCTTTCTCATTTAACTGACCTATTTGAGTCAAAAACAGTTTACAAGAGGTTCATCTCCTTAACATTTCTCAGTCATTTTATTTCTTTTATGGCATTTGTCCCTTAACAAGAGTGGAGAAATTAGCACACACCTTTATTCATTTATATCCACAGAGTTATCTGTGCTTTGTGTTCCTTTGCTCTGAGCTGCAGTTCTTAAATTTTAGCAGATTTGATTGATTCAGTTTTTCTCAAAACTAGTCTTTTGAACTTTGACTTAGTCTGTATAGTGTGTCTGACCTTTTAAAACAGCACTATTACTCAATAGAATTAAGCTTCAGAAAAGCCTGATAAAATGTGATTTCCTTGTCCACTTATGCCACTGTGGCTGTTTCCTGTGACTTTTAGACAGAGTTAAACTAAGTCTGCACTGTGTAAAAAACTGAGTAGCTTTTTAGATCCTTCTTAGACATCAAAGAAACCACACAGGAGGGAAGAACAGGACAGAGAAAGCAAGCGAGATATGTTGCCTTATCAGATGTCTGAGAACCCCTGAGAGAGAAGCCCTGAGTAGATACCTAATAAAGTACAAACCCCTGCCTCCCCTTGACATCCCTGACCCTCTCTTTTCAGGTTTCTGGAGTATCTTATTCAATCAACCTCATGACGACCCTATAGGGATCTCTTTCCCACACTCAGTCCATAATATCCTCAAAAGATTTTAAAATGCTAAATGGAAATGTCTTGCTTTGGATGTGTTGTGGTTCAACCCAGACAGCTAAGCACCACACAAACGTCCACATACTCCCCTGCCTGCCACGGTGGGGGAGAATTGAAAAAAAAAAAAAAAAAAAAAAAAGGTAAAAAACTCATGGGTTAAGATAAAAACAACTTAATAGGATGGAAAAATAATAATAAAGATAAAAGAATACACAGAGCAAGTGATGCACAATGCCGTTGCTCACTACCCGCTGACCGATGCCCAGCCGGACACAGAGCAGCATCAGCCCCCTCAGACAACTCCCCCCAAGCTGTTATTGCTGAGCACGACCCCATACGGTATGGGACATGGCTGTGGCCAGTTTGGGCCAGCTGTCCTGGCTGCGACCCCTCCCAGCTCCTGGTGCACCCGCAGCCTCCTCGCTGGCTGTGCAGTATGGGCAGCTGGAACGTCCTTGACTCTGTGTAAGCAGTGCTCTGCGACAACTAAAAGATCGGTGTGTTGTCAGCATCACTGTCATCCAAAAGCCAGAACCCAGCTCCATACCAACAGGGAAGAAGATGAAGTCTATCCCAGCTGAAATCACAGGGCAGGGTGCTGCCTTTCCTTCACGGAAGTCAAGGGAATCACAGCTTCTGAGTTACATCTCAGACTGGGGTGGGAGAGCAAAAAGGGAAAAGCTCAACCTGTGTGCCTTGTCAACCCCTCTTTGCTTGAAGGACCGATCAAGGTTTTATTCCATAGAATTAATTTTTTTTTTTTCCTTCATCACTTTTCCAATGAGCTCTTGAAGGGCTGGTATCTTAGCATCAAAATGAATGGCTGCTGCAGTACATTCGAAGATTATATTCACAGTACCTTACTTGATGTTAGACCCTCTATACAATCAGTGCAAAGAGCTGCTCTTCAATTTTTTTCCACTACACCTGTATCATGGTCCTAAATTGCTGTCAAACTTGGCTGATTCAAATCATGCTTGAAGATTCCTACATCTCTTCACTGATGAAAATGTAAGAGGGAAAATGGAAGAAAATATATCAGTTCCCTTACAGAAATATGGGAGCATGCCAGACCGAGCTCAACTTTCAGACTGTAGTCCATAATCCTGTCCCTGATAGTGGTGACAAAAAGATGCAGGAAACACTGCCTGAGGCAGCAAAGAAATATCTTAACCACATGCAAAATTTCATCCAAGCTTCAGTCACTAGAGGTGGATTTATATTTTTTAGTTTGAACTTCTATTAATTCCAACCCTTTTTTTGTTTGACTTCTTACTGTCTTATTAAAAGTAGTAGTAATGGAATGGGGAAATGGTCAGTTCAGTCTTTTGTCATAACCAGATGGGGGCATGATTTACGTGTCCTAAATACGGTCTCACTCAAGGGAGATCTCAGATCAAAATTGTATGAGCAGACAGCGGCCAGCTATATAGTGTGAGTGCATGCTCACCACCAGACTGTGGCACAGATTTACAGCCACAGCATCACCTCACACCAGGAGGACAAGGTAAGACTGTGCTAAAGCCTCCTTAGTTCTCCACCAGTGAACCTGTACCTGCACAGCTGCTGCACTTGATCATGTGAGGTGGCGAGCATGGAATGATGAGAGTCCTAGAAAAAAACATGAAAGGCCTGAAAGGAATTTCACTTTGCATTCTTACCTTCTAATGAGTCTCTCATTATATAAACAATCTTGCTTGTCCCATTATACTAACTTTTTTTTTTTTTTTTTTTTTTACAAGTTCTGGCTTTACTGACTATATTTTTGTCACAACATAGCACTAGTTTATGCTTTGCTCCCTACATAATATTTTCCAACATATCTTTAGTACTTTATTGATATTTGACAAAAACAAGCACTTTAATCATGATTTCTTATAATTTTCAAAAAAAGGTATTGTAAAAAAATAGTTTTTCAATGCATAATTTGTAAGCAGTCTACCTATTAAAATCAACAGTCATTTTTAGAATTTGTTTCTGAAGTCTGACTCATTGTTTGCCCTGCTTTGTTGTCCCCACTGAGCACTGTCTATTACATATTACGTAGCCTGCTAGAGGCGTTATGACCTTTCATGATCTCACACTATATGAAGAAGGGCATCAGACTCAAACCTGTTGTTGGACTTGTCTGTTTTTCATCAGACGTTTGATTCTGAAATGCACTCTCACAAAAATCATCCATCACTTAGGTTGGAAAAGATCATCAAGTCCAAATGCTAGCCTAGCACTGCCAAGTCTACCACTAAACCACGTCCCTCAGCACCACACCTGCACATGTTTTATATACCCAGGGATGAGGACTCAATTACTATTTATATACATTTATATACATTTATATACATTTATATACTATTTATATACAGGGATGAGGACTCAATTACTACCCTGGGCAGCCGGTTCCGATGCTTTGCAACCCTCGCCAGCTGGGCCCTAAAGGTGGATGAGAGGTCCTCCACAGAGAGGTTGAATAGCTATGACACTTGGCGGCCCAAAACCACAGACACACCCTGGCAGCGGGTGCCTGGGCTGAGACTTTATTATCAGTGCCTACAGGAGATGTTCAGTTAGCTCTACACATACTACAGATAAGCTGGGCTTCTGGAAAGTCAAATTTGATCAGATCTTCCTTGTGGCTGTAGGTGAGTCTGGGGCCCTTGTGCTGTTCGCCTGCTTCTGGGGCCATATCTTGGTGTTGTGCTGTTCCTTAATGCTGTTAAGACATGACATTTTTTTGTCTCCCCCTCCTCTGCCCTGCTTTCCTCAGTGGCTGTCAACGTGCCCCTGCAGGACCTGACTTCCCATCCAGTCCAAAGCTCCATCACACCAGCCTGGGACCGGCCATCTTCCTGCTGCATGGCCTCCTCCTCCCTGCTGCCTTCAAACTGCCTCCACCTAGTGTGCATCAGCACTGAGGTATGGCCAATTCAAGTAGCACATCCATTGCTACAAGTCAGATTTTGTCAGTTTTCCAGTTCTATTCTCAATTCCTTGCCCAGCAACTGTTTGAAAAAGTGCACTGCAGATTGCCGTGAGCCACAGAAGATTTTAAGAATATTCACCTACAGGTGAACCTCAACATATCTCAGAGTTTTACCACAAAATTGAAGCTACTGTTCAAAAATAAAAGGAATGGTAAGGGGTTTGGTATGGCTTGAGATGTTACCTATGATGGTTTTACTTTCAGAGACGACTAGGAATTATGTTTAGAGGCATGACACTCATTCCTTTCATAAAGACATTCCTGGAATAGTATTGGGTTTCATTCCTCACCTGCAGGGCTCAAGCTGATGTACTCTGCAAGCGTGCAGCCATGCACCCCGTCAATTCAAATTGCATTCACCAGTCTCTTCTGTCCAGTGACTTATTGTATCATTCATCCTGACAGTCATCAGGACATCACACTAAAGTATCCAGTAAGTCCGTAGTATGGCATTTCCACAAGGAAATGCTGCCATTTATGAGAAGCCTGCAACAGTCCTGTGTCTGCTAGGACACATAATAGATGCACACATACCAGTGTGACAAACAAATGTCATCAGACAGAATTATGGGTACAGAAATCCAAAAATGCAGCTAACAGATTGCAGAAAAAAAAAAAGACAGGGCAGAATGGCCGATACCTTTCTTAGAGATCCATGATACTATAGTGCACAACACTCTTATCAAAGGCCACCGCTCCAGCAAATGCAGATCATCCTTTCCATCTGGAGAAGAGGTCTAATGAAGATGTGTACACAGATCTGATGCATTTCCTTTTCTGTATGTTTCCCCCCATCACATCTCATTGTGTTTCTTGTATCAATAAAATCTGCTTCCATATTAATTAAATTAGGGTAGCATAAGCTATATGCCCAGTAATCAGTAAAAGATCAGTAAATTAAATGTCTTTTTTTTTGGAGAGGCTGAATAAAGACAGCCAAGTAGCACAAACTACTTAGTTGTTGGGTTGTTGTTGTTGTTTTTTCTTAGCAGCTTTTTCTTTCAGGCTCACAAGTTTGTTTAACTTTTATTTTGCGGTCACTGTTCAATTACACCATCTAAGAAATGAGATAAAGTATATCTAATCTTACCCAAAATTATTAGTGACGATCTCCCAAATAAAAACTTAACAATGTAAAACTGAAAAGTGGGAAGAAGGAAGTCAGCAAAATTATTAAGAGCAAAGGCCCTTACACTTGTTAGATGTAAACTTTTGAGGAAAACAGGGACAAACAAATTCTGCCATGGACTTCTGCCATGGAGACTAGTAAACAGAAAAAAACACATTTTACCCATTTCACTAATTAAAGGAAGCTGGATTACAACAAAACAAAACAAAACAAACAAACAAACAAAAAAAAAAACAAACCACTCTAGGAGACACAAGCATTTTTAATCTGGATTAACACTGCTTCTTCACAATGTTGTTTATTGGCAGTGAAATCAATATAGTGCTTTTTTTTCCCCCTAATATTAATCTGTTTTCTATTTGAAAACTTGAAATTATTAATTGCAACACATACTGATTTCATTGCTATGGTATTATTTTTGTTTGGACTTTCCCTGAGTTGCTATTGCTGATCTAGCTATGCTTCTTGATATAGCAAGGAAGAGAACATTGCTTCCTTCTACTGTTCTGATATAGACTTCTGATGTGTGCTCTGTCCTAGTTTACATTAAAAATAAATAAATAAATAAATAAAATTAAAAAATAGTGCAGTAGATTTTACTTTTTGGTCATAGCTGTACATCCCAAAAATTTTCAGCAGAGAACCCCATTTTTACACAGCCTTTTAATTCTCACGTTTTGCTGCTTCCAGTTCATTTACAGTACATAAATTATCCGTCTAGAGGTGCTGTTTGTGGCTAGCTAAACTGCGAGCCAGGAGTACTCCTCAGTATGTGTGTATGTCCTGGACCTTTGGTCAGCCAGGCTGGGAAGATCACACACCAAATTTCTTCTCAGTGAAAACCGAGTCACAGAAAGAATGGAGAGAATCAGTACAATGACAAGGTATGCAACAGGAATCAGAAAACACTTCAGAATGCCAAAGATTAGCATATAATTATATAATTATATATAGTGTAAAGTTATATATAGTCTATAATCATGTATACCTCATGGTAGTGTCCCAGGAAGTAATGTTCAGGTGGCTTCTTCACTCCCATCCACTTGGTTTCCACTCTGTTCAAAAAATCTGGTATTGGGATGGGTTGTGTTGCTATTGTCCTATGCTGATTGTCCTGCTGGCACAACCTTGTAGACAATTCTGCAAAGCTGACTGCCACTTGAAGGTTGGTGTAGTTTTGCATATCAGCCTGTGGATCTGCTAATGCCACCCTCCTCCAGTTCAGTGGTGGGCCCCACCTTCCAGGATCAGTCATTGCAGACTTAAAACACTCAAACTGAGATTACTGTCATTGTCATGGTAATTAAAAAACTGCTCAGCTATTATACAAACTTTTCCCAACCATGCCATTTTCAAAATGAAATACAGCTCCTAATAGGCAAGTGTCACCAGAATGTGGGTACAAAGCAATGCCTTTGACTCTTATTTCTAGACAAACATACTCTTATTTCTAGACAAACATCCTTTCTTGTTTTGGCCTAGCTGATTGCTCTTTATATTCTAAATGCACCAGAATTTACTGGTTTATTTTTGCTTCCCCTGCTGTCTTTTTTTTTTTTTTTTTTTTTTTTTTTTTTTTTTTTCTATATTGTACAAAGATGCAGTCCTTCCCAGGCCACAGTAACCACAGTAGCCACTGGAAGGTCAGTAGGTACCAGCAGTTTTAAACAGCTGTAAAACTACACTTCAAAATGCAGCAGTATCAGACCACTGTGGTGTTTAACCTGAACAGCATCATGTCATTCACCTGTCACTTCATTTCTTTTTTGTTGTTGTTGTTGTTGTTGTTAACTTGAACAAGATACTGCATGAATTTATCATTATGTTCTTTGCATTTATCCCTGTTATAATTTTCACTGGAAGGAGTGGTATTTATTTTGGAGCTTCTTAACTAAAAGTCTCTGTTATTTGCCTAAATCTTTTAACATTTTGAATATGTTGAAGTGTTTGTACTCTGATCTTCATATTACTCTGGCTATTACTTTATTAGCCTCTATTGAGACTAATAAAGTCATCCTCACAATTTTTGCCACTACTTTTCCATATTTGTCCATTTTCATCTACTTCTCTTCCTTTACACTCCATTTACCTTTATTTTATGTAAGATATGTACACGTAAGGTCACAGTTGGGTTAGCAAATAAGAAAGTCATAAGACAGGAACACCCCCATGCACTGGTTACCAGAAGTTTCACTGCTTCTGTTTGCCACAGACCAACCAATGCCAGTGATAATAAATCCGGTGGTTGGTTCTGAGTACTGCTTAGCGCTCACTGATACCATATATGCACTTTTTCTACATTTCCTTTTGCCCTTTAGGAAGTCTGCCCGTGGCCTGACAGTCAGCACAATTACAGTTTGCTGTGTGGAGAATTCCTCCCCACATGCTTCTGAATGTGTGGCAGCAGCATCTCCCAGCAGAAAAGTTGGGATCTGTCTTGTCCTGTACCTAAACTAATCTGTTTGGTTGAGCTGGGGGCTGTGCACAGATATTTGTCAAAGACACATGGAGATTCCTTTGATAAGCATGCCGCGTGGAATATAATGCCCAGTCGACATGCTATCTCGTAAGAAGTCCAGTGCCAAATGTTTTGAACTTCTAACAATTTCCATAGAGCAGTTCTACATTTGTTTTAAATCAACATTTACTTATAGCGTTCATAGGGTCTTGAGTCTGGGTTTCTAGTGCTACTTGCACATTCTCTCAAATGCTTGCTTTTGTTTCCTCAATATCTCCCCAGAGAGTGTTGGTTGCCTCCCAAGCACTGCAGTGGTTCTTCCTTGGGCTAGTTTCTTCTCTGCTGTAATTACAGTCCTGGTGTGCCCTGCCATTTTCTTAACTTACTTCTAGTTCATCACACAGTTTCTGCATCTCTGCCTGCTTCTCTAGCTCTTACGTGCATATTTCATCAACATCTCAATGCTTTTCCCTGCAGATCTTGAGTTATGGAATATTTGTGTCAAAATGTCTACGTATTTTGTACACACGAATTCTCCCCACCTCTCTGCCAAGGCGATTTGTCCTCTTTCACAGGGCCTGGGATCTTGTTAGACCCTCCCCATGGATAGCTCTGTCCTTCTGTGGCCAGACTGCTTCAAGTCTTGCTACCCTAGGTTGGAGCTACCTGGCCTGCAGCTACACCACGCTGCAGCCCCATCTGACTTGTCAAGACACACAGCCTGCAACAAAGCTACCTAGAGCATATTAACGCCTTGCTTGTCTCATTGCAAAACTGCAATGAAGACCTGTTCTGACTGACCCAGAGTCATCCTGCCAGGGCACATAACGTATCAATAAGCTGATCCTGTTGGGTTGGGTTTCGTTTGTTTTCCTGTCAAGACAAAAGTGCCATCTTCTAGTTCCCTCCTTTATTCCTCCCCTTTTCCTATTTATAACTGACACAGCCCTGTTTCTCCTACCTGACAGATCTCGCCCATCTAAAGTATGTGCCCCCCAAACTTTTCCCAAAGCCCATTGTAATGTGCTCTTCTCAAGCTTCCTGGTGGATAAAAGCCATGACAGTACAGTAGCTTCTGGACTGTGCAGACAGTTGGCTGTGCAGAAAGTTCTCTGCTTGGTTGGTGTGGTTTGCTTCATGTTAAAGTGTAGCATTGTGAGGGTTAAAGTCCATCATTGCATCTATTTTCTACCCCCATTCTGAGAGCAGAGCTGATGCCCTTTTGCTTGCAAAGAGAACATGGGCTACAAGGTATACCTCACTTTTCAGACAGATTTTATTAGTTTAACTTCATTAACACAAAAATAGGAAGGAACATAATTCCAACAAGACAAGAATTCAAAGTTCTATGATTCTATGAAAATAAAGCACAGCATTAGAAATACCTTGTCTACAGCACGATTTGTATCACACTAATCTAATTTATACTTTAAAAAGGTGCTTTCACTTTTGTGCAGTACAATGTACAAAAGAAAGGAAAAATAATATTTCCAATTAAGAAAGTTTACTGTGAGCACAGTTTTTGGTCTTTCCTTTATATATCTGTGACTATTAACCTCACGGTGGAGCAGACAGAATGTGATGGCTGGTAGGATCATAGCTAACTAATAGAAGCAGTGCCTTGATGTAATAGGGCTAAAAAGGGAAGAGTATTCACACCATACAGCTAAGGCATCTCATATTTAAATTAAGAAGGTGGTATTTTCAGGTTCCTTTTCAGTCAGACAGGTCATCTTCCCCAGAGGCCATTTAAATCATGTCTGCTTCTCACTCAGGTATCTCTTTTTCCCTACTGTCCACTGAAGGCTCTTGAAGAGACAGTGCAGGCATCTGTCACATGCCTAATGTTAAGTGTTGTGGAGTCCCCTCTTCCATCCTTACACTGCCTGGAGGTTCGTCGAACCTGTCCTTGCAGATTTCTGTGAGCAAGGCCTTGCTTTCATGCATGAATAGTGTCCCTCGAAGCAAATGGGAACAAAGCAGAACTGCTTGCATAACGAGTGTTCACCTGCACTTCCTTACAGTTTAAAGCAACACCTTAAAGCTAGTATCATGTCCCTAGAGTACCATTTTCTTTTACAGGGAAATTCCCAATAATGGCATGTATGTATGGCCATAGGACACCAGTGAGTAATGGTCTCAAGTCTTCAGTAAGGGTGCAGTCCTGACTGCGGCACCAGAGGCAATTAGTGATATTCTCCTGGGAAGGCGAGGAGTTGTATCTCATCTACAGTTGGTTCTTTTTGTAGTTCCAAGGTCTGTCTGCCTAGAAGTGTTTCCCAACTAGCAGACTTGCTGTGTATGTTCAGGACATGTTTGTAGCCTATCCTGACATGCTTTCTGCATCTGCCACACAAAATCTGCCTCTACACATGTGATTTATATATCCAGAACTAGGGAGGCCTCCACTCGGTACTCAGCTCATGGTCTCCAAAATCCTCCAGAGGGTCCTGATATTTTCATACAGAATCTTGCACAGCAAATACCAAGGTAATTTTAATTCTGTCCTTGCAGATCTTTGCTGATGTACCTTTATTGGACAAGTGCTGATTTCCTTGGAGGAATATGATGTTTTTGGGGGGTGCACAACGTTGACTTCTTTGCAGTCAGTAAAATTGGTGTGTGCAGTTACTTGTAAAACTGTACCCACAAGAATCACAATGTTACCCATTAAACCCACTTTGGAAAATGTTGTCAACTGAACACTGATATGGTTGGCATAAAATTAAAGACCTAGAATAAAAACACTAAACCTTACCCTATAGTAAAAAAGATTATGTTTAAAAACAACTACACTATTAACTAACAGATATATCTGTGGGTTAAATGGCTGCAGCAAGATAAAAGTCAGTCAACTCCCATCAGAGGAGAGATGTTTTCTTGGTATATCTCATATTCATCCTTCTCGTGCAAACATCTCTTATTCATGTAGGGAACATAAGGGAATGAGGAGTAAAATGAAGAAGACTGAAAGCTTCCCACTACCAAATGGCCGGCTATGTTGCAGGAAGAATACTGTCACTTCCAAAACCAATCAGGATTTTAGGTGTTTGCTTAATGCTATATACTGAACAGGCACATCAATTCTCAGAGCTACCTCCTGATCTTATATTGTTCACATAGCTGCAAATGCTTCTTTTAAGCTGATTTATTACTCCGTAGTCTCTTCAACATTATATTCCCCCCTGGTAAACCTCATGAGCATTTGTTCATTGGACAGAACTTGGTTCAACCACCAGAATAAAAATATTCTGGGCCCCATTCAAATCTTGATGTGATCCAGCTATGGTATTAACAATTATTGGGAAAATGGTAGATTCTGTTAGTTTAAGAACATAAAAAATATGTAATCCATGGGATTAACCACAAAAATTGAGGCTCACGCAGTTTTTAGTAGTGCTTGACATAAAGTTCTTCAATAATGTCATGCAGTCCTTAACACAGGTATTTACTAGCTAGTCTTTTGATGTATTTTTACAATCCAGTAGAGATGTCATGTTCTGCAGTGGATGGTGTGAATGCGGAATTAACTCTTTCTAATTTTTCACGATAAAGAGATGGACATTTTTTGCAGAGGTGAGCTGCAACATGCTTTTGGAAAAAGTTATAAAGATATTTCCTAAATTTTTCTCCAACAAATGCATAGATCACAGGATTGATACAGCAGTGGATCATTGAAATTGTTTCTGTCACTTGGATTGCTTTCTCCAGTTTACTTTGGATTTCACAATCTGTGTCAAAAAATGAAGTTTGAAATGTATGCAGAAAAGAAGCAATATGGAATGGTGTCCAGAAGATGAAGTAAAAAATCATGATCACAAAAATAAGCCTGACAGCCTTCTGTTTTTTCTCATTCCTACATCCCAATAATGTTTTTAGAATTTGAGAGTAACTGAAAATCATAATGAACATTGGAATGATAAGTCCCAGAATGTTCATCTTTAAAATGTAGGAGTACTTCCAATTTATTGAGCCATCACTTGGATAATGAGAACTGCACGTATACCGTGCATTTTCCTTCTGAGTTTTGTGAAACACTATCCCAGGAACAGAGGCAAACATAGCAACAGCCCAAGTGACAATGCTGGTGAGGATGCCGTAGGTAACTGTCCTCGCTTTTAAAGCAAACACTGCATGCACTATGGCCAGATACCTGTCTATGGTCAACAGGATTATGAAAAAGATGCCGCTGTAGAAGCCAAGGAGATAGACACCTGAGAGAATTCTGCACAACGCTTCCCCAAAAATCCAGTCATGAACAGCATAGTAGGCCCAAAAAGGAAGAGAAAATATAAACAGCAGATCAGAAATTGCCAGATTGAGCAGGTAGATGTCAGTCATACTCTTCAATCTCTTGTATTTTATCAGGATAAGGACAACGAGTGTGTTGCCTGTGAGGCCAAATATTACCACCAAAGAATAAAGCGGTGGCAGAAGATTAGCTGCAAAGTGCTTTTCCTCAGTTCCCATGCATGGTGCTGAATCGCCGTAGTCAAATTCTGTTGTTGTAGCCATGTCAAGAAAGCCCATGGTATCGTTTTCCATGGTGTGTTTTGGTCTGGAAAGGAAGAGAAGGGTGATTAACTGCAGAAACTGCAAGCTAGGTAGTCAGGGGAATGAAACACAGTGACAGGACCTGGCCACCTCTCATTTTGCCAGCCTCTTCTGCAGCCTCTCCCAAGGAAGAGGAGGCAGCAGGGACATGTAGCTGTAGGCCCACAAGGGCTCCCTGGCACCGGTAAAACCTAAGTGACCGCTGCTTGTTCGGGTTGTCATGGCTTCGAGCCTTGAGGCCTCTGCGAGTGGGGTTAGTGGAGGTATAGAAACACCCCTTGGCAAGGGGGGCTAAATGTACCCACCTGGGGAAGCAGCAAGTCAGCGGTGTTGGTCTGCAGGGTGTTGGTCAGGCCAGGGTCATGAAAATGGCCTGGTATTAGGTATCTCTGGAATAAAAATGTTGTGGAGCCCTGTCTTGTGTTGGCTATGCTGGACACGCTCAGCTGATGACCTGCAGGGAAAATCACAATAGAAAGAACTGGTAGGCAACACCTTCTGAAATGGCATAAATGGTTTCAGTTGCTGTCAGCATGGCATATAGACCAATTGCCAAAAGAAAGTAAAAAATTACAGTGCTGGGAATTTTTAATTCTCGTTATTTTACTGAAGTCACAGTTCCAACGATCAATATGTGGTGTGGCAAGTTCACAACACTTGCAGAACAGTAATTGAGGAAGTGCAAGAGCTGCCCAAAATCTCTGTCCCTCTGATTTGGGCTGGGGGGCTGTGGGAGGGAGGGAGCTCCCCTGAGATGGAGGAGACCCAGTCTAGAAGGTAAGTGTTACAACAGAGTTGTGGAAGTCCTTGGGCACTTCTGTTACCATGCAAGCAGGTAAAGGCGTGAGACTTGGATGCCACCAAACCCTTCCCTGCCTGACACCACACCTTCCCCTTTTCCCAAATCCCGGGTACACCTGGGAGCCAGATGCTAAAGCATAGGTTTGTGTAATTTGGTCTCTGAAAAGCTGAGGAGAAATGTCATCTCACAGGCTTCCGAAGAAAACATAATAATTTCTGCATGTCCTGTGAGGAGCTGGGAATAGGATTTTGTGAAGACAGGTGTAAGAGGGACCTAATGTGCTTCCCAGTCACTAAGTGGGGAAATGGATGCATTTGGTAGCCACTCAAATAGAGTTACTTGCCATTTGGGAAAATATCTACTTTTTTTTTTTTTTTTCTTTGGGGGGGGGGGGGGGTGTATCATGATGACTGCTTTCATCAGGCATTGCATTTTCATGGCAGAACGATGCCTGTTCTCTTAACAAGGCAGCAAACTGCTTCTGAAACAGAAATCTTCAGGTCCTGCGCCTGCCCCTACTTGCTGTGTCATCTCTGACCACTCGCATAACACAGTAATGATTGCACCTTTCCTGTTTGCAGCCTCACTGTGTGCTTTTTTCTTTCTTCCAGTGGCGAGGTCTGCCTTGTGTGACTGCAGATGTCTTTTGCAGAGACCACGTTGTCAAAACCATCACTTCAGTCTCTCTGCACTCGAGTTCTCCAAGACTAAATGTAGCTGAAGAGCTCAACCTGGAGTTGGAGTGGCACCGAGGCAGGCTGCTGGTCTGCATTTTGATTGAAGCTCAATTTAATTACTGTAGTCGTCCATTTTGAGCTGTGGCTTTTATCTAGTTTGGAACTTAGTTTGAGATGTAAAATCGTCAGAATATAATTGTGGGAGTAACAGAACTGAAGAATAGAACTGGTTCTCTTGTGATTTATCTTCTTTGTTGTCCAAGTCTTACCTTCTCTGGTGGGTTGACCCTGGCCAACAAGCAGCTAAACCCCTATCCAGTCACTCACTCACACCCCACACAGTGGGGCAGGGGAAAGAATCAGAAGGTCAAAAGTGAGAAAAAATTGTGAATCAAGATAAAAACAGCTTAATATGTGAAGGAAAAAAAAATGTATGAATTTGCTACCTCCCACTAAACAGACTGATTCCCAACAATACTTGAAGTAATACCTGCTTTGAAAAAACTCCAGCACAGTTTTATTGCTGAGCACAATGTTATATGACAAGGAATATCTTTTGGTTCAGAAGTCAGATCCACCCCTTCTCAACAAGCATAAAACATGAAAATGTTTTCTGAAATGCTTTCTAAAATATACCTTATACTTTGCACACAAGCAAAGTTAATCACCAAGAGCTCCTGAAAACTGATCTTACTAACAAATTATATTGGAACAAGTTGTTTGCATTTCATTCCTGTTTGCATTTCATTCCTGTTTCATTTATCTTTAACCATTTTTCCAGTTTTCATTTTCATGCAAAAGGGAATGTCTTCTCTAGAAGGTGTGGCCAGACAAGAAGTCTGACTTTGGCTCTGAAATGATTAGGTCACGAGCCTTCAGAAATGGGTGTGTTAGCAAAGGGATCTCGAGTTTTATCTCTGTTCTTGTGCTGTGAGTATAAGCAGTCTTTTTCTGATTCTGATTTGGGGACTTGTGATTGTTTGGCTTATTACTTCTGAAATTAAAAATATTCAGGAAGTCTTAAGGATAAGGATTTTCATTTGCGGGGCATTCTTGCTGGCTTGATGGACTGCATGAGGCCATCACGGTCCCACCATCCTGCTAACACCACAGTGAACTGACTCACAGTTTCAGAGTAGTTTTGTTTGTTAACAGAAATTGTAGACAATTTCTGCCAAAGCAGGTAAACAAGTCAAACATAAGCTAGAAATCTAAGAGAAGGAGTATTTTTTTTTTCAGTTCCCTCTAAAACATTTAAATACATGAGTAGTCCAATAAGAGGCCTCTCTTGCTTCTCCTCAGAGGACTGGTTATGTTCTGAGACTCCAAGAAGTTTGATACACTTAAGCGTGACCAAGCCTTGGTCCAAGTACCTGCTCCCTGGGAAACAGATGTAAGTGAGGCAGCCACAACAATTTGCTCCAAGTCTGCCAGGCAGCCTGTGGCTATAACAGTACATTCTGGGGCCTTATTTAATTAGGCCCACTCTCCCACTGGCCATACACCCAATAGTATACCCTTGCGATGGCAATCCCAATACCTACTGCCAGTCTTTATAGCCCTTGTCAGAGATTCTTGTAATGAGGATGTGTCTTTAAATCAAGTCTTTCAGATTGTTGTACTTGGGCATTTGTTCTGCTTTGAGAGAAGCCTTGCTAGCTCTTGAGTATTAGCTGTTATCTCTACACTATCACCTTCTGCTACAGGAGTGTCTAGGTGCTGGTATGATTATCATGCATTTCCATTCAAGCTCAGAGGGCCCATGCCCTGCCACACTGATTCATTTGGGGATGGCAGTCATCACAGCTTGCTGAGTCTGCTGTGCCCTGAGTGGGATTTGGACAGGGTTTCCCCACTGAAGTCATAATTAATAGAGGAACATCAGCACATGAATGGAGCCACTCATCTCAAAGCTGAATGGCCCTCAAATTCCCTTTCCCTTTCTAGGGCCCAAGACAAAGCTTCTCTTTCCAAAGCACTATTCCTTGCTCCCCTCCTTTTCACAAATGGCAGTTTGTCACACAGAAGAAGAAATGACTTAATGACTTGTGATCAGCTTAAAAGTGTGTCAGCAGTATCGAGGGCACTTTGTGAAGAGAGAGAATTGTGTTGTAGCCCTGATTAAAACTGGAACCCAAATGAAGAAAAATAATACCCTACATCCAGATAGCAGAGCAGGCATTGTAAGAGAGATGACCATTGTTTTCTGCTAGCAGCTCTATCCCTTCAGCATTGCCTTGGTCTTTCCAGAAGGAGTTTCTGGACAGGCAAAATTGCAGAGTAGTCCATGTGTGGACCAGAGATACCTTGGGAGGCAAGCATTTGTTCAGACTTGAGTTACCAAGAAAGCTGAAGGAAAAGGCAGAAGTACAAACTAAATGCTATTTGTAAGACTCTGAGCTGTTACTTTCCCTAAAACACATCGTGGCATGTGATAGAAACCACAGGATTTCTTTCCAGGATGTCACTGGGGAAAGACAGTCCCTTCCAAAACTAAACCTCACTTTGGAAACCTCTTCCTCTAGCAGCTGAGCATTAGACATTTCTTCCCTTTGGAGCTGCTTGCCTGACACCTGATTAATTTTTCCATTCCTGAAGAACTTTCAAGCTAAAAATATGTTTGGGGCTGGAAAAAACAGACTTGATTCTCTGTGAATGCTCAGGATCCAATTGTTTCCATTTCCCATAAAAAAACAGAAAGGCAACCTTGTGAAAATTCTGAGCTCTTCTGCAGTTAGTTCTGCGGTTGCAAGACAAAAGAAGTAGGTGTTTTTATCTAAATAAATGTACAGTGAAGGAGTAGCAGGAGCACTCAAAATAAGCAATGTGAGAAAGAGAAACCGAGACAGATATTACATGTTTTCCACTAAGTCATGACTATCTGTGTAAGAGGGCTTTTTTGTAGTGTAGGCTAAGTCTTATGCGAGTATTTCTGTTCAGATTTTCTTTCCAGTATCCCTGCTTAAACTGATTCAAATTAAATGGTGAATTCAGAGAAATTCAAACCCATAAGATCGTGGTCATCCTGCCCTCCCATGTTACTGCTGTAAAGGACACCACACAGAGAGTTTCAAGCCCTCTGCACAGCTGGTGTCAGCTGTTCCCGTCAAATGGCAGTGGAATTCTCCTACAAAAGCAATTGCTGCTACAGCTGTATATTTAATATACTGAAGGAAAATATATATATATATATATGTATTTATTCTAACACTATTGTAGCTTTTTTTTGCTGATGCCCAAGTAGCAAGTCTCATTTATCAAAATAGATGCATGAGTGGTAAAATTTCAGCAAAGTACTGATGAATTCTACTCGTGTAAAACTTCATTGAAAGGTAACTGCAGGCTACTGGCTGGCCATAACACTAGTATCTGTAGCTGAGAGATAGACTATAGACTTTCTGCTTGCTCAGAGACATCACATTAAAAGAGGAAACAATCCCAAAGAACCCTTCATAAAGTGATAACGATAAAACACCTTTAGCATGTCAAATTCTCAGATAATATAAAGAAATTTAATACTGTGATAGGATACTGATGAAGGACATCTGCCATCTGCACCTGATAGAACAAGGTGTGGCTTAGATTTTAGAAGACTGGATTATGTGTGAAGGATTTGATGTCTGATCAGTTTATCCCTAGAGGAATACATTGTCAAGCTGCTGACCTCCCAGAACAGTTTCAATACCAAGATCCAGGACATTTCTAGAAAATAATTTTCTCCACCATTTGTCCAGTTCAATTCTCTTACACTTCAAAACTCTTACACTTAGCCTTATCCTGAGCTGTAAGCTGGTTACAAGACCCAATTGCTACTGAAGACAGTATCTCTGGCAGTTGTGCTCCCACTGTCATTAGACACATAGGCTTCCCCACAAAACAAATTTGAATCTGTATTTACACATTCACATATAAGAGAAAAAAAAATGAACTACTCACTGATTTATCAAGCTTGTCTTATCAGACCGTGTCGCCTTCGTCTTTGTGAACAAACGTATAGTTAAACCCTATATCTGAAAATAGGAAACAGCACTTCCTGTGTGATCTGTTGCAAAACATTATAAGAATCAAGGGCACAGTTCTTCTTTCTGAAAATTAGTAGTTTCCAACCCGAGGGATGAAGTGGGTGTGTACTTTTTCTGCCCCTGCTGAAATTCAGTGGCTAAACTATTCATTTCTCTACAGGGTTAAGACTAGGTGGTTAAATTCAATAAAATCATGTTCTCAGGACAGCAGGTATTTGCAGCTGCTCTAGACACTTCTTCAGCTCAACAGAGAGTGGTATGAAATATCTGGCATACAGAACATGTGATTTTAAAATTATATTCAGGTCTCCAAAATGACTGTTGAAACAACCCCACCAAGTTATACTTGATTCATGTAGTCTCTTACTGACTTCTACATAATTTCTGCATGGTTCTCAGTTTCCCCTTTTGTCATCTCTGGTGAGAAAGAACCTGTAAGCAAAATTAAGATACATTTATACCATACATGCCATGTTAGACAGCATCACACTTGCCTCTTGTGAGTCTTGTGAAGAGAAACAAGTCAGGGCCTTGTGCTAGCACACACTTCCTAGAGCTGCGTAGGTCAGGCAGAGCACGGTGGTGATGGAGCTACCTTCCCTCCAGTTATGAGACCAGCTCATGCAGTCCGCACCACACTGTCCTGTGGGAAGCACACCTGTCCTTGAACACACATTGTGGTTTTTGGAAAGTCATTTGCAATGATTTGTGGTTCTCGAAGGCTGTTGTGTGAGGAGGACTGGAACCTGCAGCTCATTCCCTTTTTGATGTGGTGGCATTGCAGCAATTGAAAAGCACTAGGAAGATTGAAAGCAACAGGAAGAAAGAGATAAGAATCAGTAATGCTTCAAAGGCAGGACAGGAAGTATAGTTGAGTGCACAGGCTGTCATCATGGATTTTCTTTTGAAACACTTGTTTTACCAATGCCATTGGCATACCTACATCAACAATCTCCAGCTGCTGAAGTGACGATTGATGCCTGTGTAGGTAACCATTATAAACCAGGACCGATGAATATTATGTCCACTCATCTGCCCCCTGAGGGGTCCTGTTAAGTTGTCATTGCAATTTATAGCAAAACTACATTTTTGCATTT
This sequence comes from Oxyura jamaicensis, assembly GCF_011077185.1. Lineage (NCBI taxonomy): Eukaryota > Metazoa > Chordata > Aves > Anseriformes > Anatidae > Oxyura > Oxyura jamaicensis. Next base: position 45,885,636 of record NC_048894.1, read on the forward strand.
TGCAGCTATTTAGCAGCAGCAGTTGACCTTTCTCCCTGCTGGGTGGCTTCCTGCAGTATTCTTCAAAGAGTGTAAGGCTGGATTTTGCCAAAATTATAGCCAGATTTTGCCATTACCTAGAAAATCTATGTGGAGTTTCACTAAAACCAGTCATACATAACCTGAGCAGTAACATTGCAGGGAGTATAAAAGAGGTTCACAGAGCCGTGAGCTGTTGCAGAAGGTGTGCCTAAGAGAGACGTTAGGAAGAGGTGTCTCTATGGTGGCTGAAAGAGCATCAACTTTTCCTGTTGATCTGGAGGGGAGCGTGCAGATTTTGCTGTAAATGCAGACTGCAAAGCACTGAAAAGCCTAAAGCCTGACCAAAAGGGGCCTTCCCTACAGGAGCACAGTGCATAACAGGGAGACTCAACCCACATTTTCTATCCATCCCACCTCCCTCTGAGCTGCAGTCTGAATTCGAAATCACATTTTTTTTTTACCATTTCAGACATCTCTTCCTACTCAACGCACAGGCTGATAGCTCAGCAGTTCTGTTTGTAAATTTAAACTTTTGTGGGCTACTGTCTTGGGTAAAGAAATGCTTAGCTTGCGGGATCAAAAATCCTTGTCTAAGGCACTTCACTTTTACTGCCCTATGAGAAAGAGGGGTGGTCACCAAGAGAAAGTGTTTGTCTCAGCTTCTGAGAGTGAAGTCAATTGCTCAGGGGCTGTTGGCAGGTATAATGGCCTAGGGGTACCAGAGGGAATGCTTTCTCTCTCTTGCCCTCTTGTCTTGTGACACTGACACTTCCCTTTGTGTTTTTCAGAGACTTTCTGGAGTCTGCTTTTTGTTTGCTCGATCAGTTTGCCCAAGTAAAAAACAGCTACAGCTGAAAATAGCAGAACCAGCATGTAAGTGATGGCAGAAGTTTGGGAAACTTACCAAATGCAGCACTTTGGAATTGAATACCTCCCATGCAGGAGAAGAAAAAGACCTAGTTGTATGGACAGCACCCTATGCAGACAGTGCTTTCTAAACATATGTGGACAAAGGAATTGTATACAAACCTGCAAGAATTCACATATTGACAGAATTGCTAAAATGTGAAGTCTCTCAGGAACTGATAAATTCCTGTTTCAGTTTTCTCTCTTACTGAGACCAGTCTAGGAAAGATCCCAGAAGAAGTCATTGTTGGACTTACATGCAAGCTTCACAGTCTGTGAGGTAAACAGGGGTCTTGAGCGTGGCATAATGGGTTCAATGGATTCTTGGGATGGAGAATGGCGAACTCGTGACTTAGCATTTGAGAAAGAAAGTGTAGTTTTGTACATGCTGCTTCAAAAGAGTTCTAATTCTTCATGCCTCCAGTCTGAGTGCTCAGGTGGAAAACAAGTGGGTAGTGTTTTCAAGCTGCCTGAACTCCCATTGCTCTGACCTTTGAAAATCAGGCACAGTTTGTTTCTAAAATGCTAGTGAAAATAATTTGAAATGCTTCAGAAATATTGATGGAGATGAAAATTAAGGAAAGAAGAAAGATTCAAAAGAGAAGAAGCATGTCATATTGAACACTTAATTTTAAGCACCTGGAACCACTTTTTAAATTGTATTTAGCTAAATTATTTATTATTATTTTTTTTATTATCGTAGAAGATAGGGCTTGTTACAAAGGATAGGACCACATGAAAATCCCTTTTCCAGGGATTCTGAAGAGATCCAGGAAAAGGAATGATGTATTCATCGGTCTAGAAAACATGTCTTGTGAGAAAATATTGGGAAAGGACTAGATAATCTTTGGAGAGCTCTCAGACTTCTTTTCTATGATTTTATTCTTAGCATGTTTCCTGTAAGGGACTAGTGAACTTTGTGAACCTTAACCAATTCAAAGAACTTCCTAGGAAGTGGAAGCAAAGAAAGCAATTAGATAGAAACCTCCCAAAGTAGGAGACATTGCTAGCTGCAGAGTGCTTGCCTTGTAAAAGTAGAGAGATGCTTAGATTCTTCATCTGTTAAATTAGGCAGGTTAAGAAGGGAAGAAAAGAGTACAGGAACTTCACTATGCTGATCAATTGAAATTCTATAAAAAGGGAAGCATTGCTTGGTTGTGCTGAAGAGAAGAATCAAAAAAAGAAAAAAAGAAAAATTACCACAGCAAAACTGTCTGCGTCTTACTCAGCTGGGGCTTTCTGGAAGCTGCCACAACACCACCACTGACAAACCTGAAGCAAGGGAACTGTGGTAGTTTTACTCGGGTGGGCGGCCGAGCTCCACCACAACCGCTCTCTCACTCCCCCTCCTCAAAGAGGAATGGGGAGAAATTACGATGAAAACGGCTCAAGGGTTGAGATAAGGACGAGGAGATTGCACAGTAATTATCGTGATGGGCAAAACAGACTCAGCATAGTGAGACAGTAAGATTTATTGCCTATTACTAATGAGCTAGAGAAGTGAGAAACAAAGGAAAGAAACCAAAAGCACCTTCCCCCCCATCCACCCTCTTCCACCTCCCCCCCCCCGAGTGGGGCAGGGGAACAGGGGAATGGGGGTTATGGTCAGTCTATAGTGCTTCTTCGCAGCTGTTCCTTCTCGGTCACTCTCGTCCCCTGTGCTGTGGGGTCCCTCCCACGGGATGCAGTCCTTGCCGAACTGATCCAGCGTGGGCACAGGCAGCAGCTCTTCAAGAACTGCTCCAGATATGGGTCCCTCCCACGGAGTCCATTCCTCAGGAGCAAACTGCTCCAACCTGGATCCCCCAAGGGCAGCAGCTCCCCCCACACCTCCTGCTCCTGTGTGGTCTCCTCTCCACGGGCTACAGCTCTGCCTCGAAATATGCTCCCGCAGGGGTCTTCCACAGGCCGCAGTCTCCATCGGTGCAGGTCCACCTGCTCCACTGTGGTCTCCTCCACGGGCTGCAGCGTGGAACCCTGCTCCACCGTGGTACTCCATGGGCTGCAGGGGGACAGCCTGCTTCACCATTGGCCTCACCACAGGCCTCAGGGGACGTCTGCTCCGGCGCCTGGAGCACCTCTCCCCCTCCTTCTTCACTGACCCTGATGCCTGCAAGGCTGTTCCTCACTCCTCTCACTCTCCCAGCTGCTGTGTGATGCAACATTTTTTTTCCCTTTCTTAAATATGCTCTCACAGAGGCACAAAACATCACTTATTGGCTCAGTTCTGGTCAGCAGTGGGGCCCTTATCAAACATGGGGCAGCTTCTAGATCTTTCTCACAGAAGCCACCCCTATGGCCCCCTGCTACCAAAACCTTTCCACGTAAACCCACTACAGGAACGAAACCACTATGTGATTCTGTTACTCCTTCAGCTGCTGAATGTACAGGAGAACTAGGTTTGGCAATAATACTGTTGCCTTAAATTTAGAATGTTTTGTGGATACTGAAGTCAAGATGCACAGAGGCACTCAGGGCACTGATATAATTTTCCTAACTTCCTGAAGAAGTGTCTCAAATTTTCCTGTGGAGGGGATGGGATTGCTGGAGACAGTTCATTGTTGGTAAGACTACGGGTAAAATTACAAAGCCAGCCTAAGAAGAAATGACAGGACCTCAGCTGTATGCCTCTAAGATTGTAGCAAAGATTAAGGAATGACCTTGCAATTTGTCTCATATTCTCAGCCATGTGGAAGGAGAGATGTTGACTTCGGTCCCCACGTCAGAGTGTGTTTAAGAATTTCAGGCAAAGCATGATAGCACGAGAGGGGAAAGTGGGTACTGATGGAGTTACTTTCCTGTTCCCATGGTGTACTTCAGCCTTTTTATGGTGAAACTGAGTGAAGTAGATGTTCTGTTTTGAAAAAGGAATTCAGTAAATGTATTAGAGTCCTTGTGCGGTATAGTTCTCAAGTGTCCTCATCTGCAGCAGCCCTCAGCAGGCATTTTGCTGACTTTCTGCATGCTTTCAGGGATGGGCATGTGGCAGCTTTGGTTGAGCACAAGGAGGGGCACACCGGAAGAATTTGCAAGGTCTATTATAGGTAATTGTTTCAGTTTTTCTGTGTAATATTTGTTAGTATTAGGTAGATAATGAAAACCCTATGCTGCTCTTGCTGTGTACAGTGCTGTTCTCTAAATATTTATTGCATTATTTGCAGATGCACATGTACAAATTTACTATGGCATTTTTCTTGAGATGTCCAACAGGTAAAAACGTTAAAGCAGCCACAGCTTATAACCATACTTGGAGAGCCCTAATGTTGGTCCTTGTCTCAAGTCTGACTAAAGTCAAGCTTCCTTTTTATGTAATTCTTTCTGCTAACAGGTAAGTGCTATAAATACAGAGCTACTTCCTGGAAGGGAAAACAGAGATAGCCACCTCCCCCGGTTGTTTGCCTGGTTCTGCTTTCATTTCTCTCATTCCAGAGTCCTTCAGTCTAAGTGTTGTAAGCTGTAGGAGTTGGCTTTCCCACCCATAGCTGGTAACCAGCTGGTTAATCTATGGGCTCCCTCTATAGTCAATAGATAGAGGTAGCTATTTGCAGAGGGTAACGGCCTCTGTCTTAAGCTATGCCACCTTAGGCTAGAATGGACCACCATATGGAGGGATCTCTCTTTAGCGATAGAAAGAGCCTAGGCAATGAGTTCAGACTAGACAGCCAGCTTTTATATTGATAAAACTGGACTAGACAGTCCAAACGTTTCAGATAACTTGAATGAAATCTCTGGGGCTTTTGGTGACAATAAATTATTTTTTATTTTGGAAAAAAATATACATCAAAGCAAATATTTTAGATTTTTGTTCTTCGGGGCTGAGCTTGTTTTTTTAGCAGGTAAGCCTGATGATGCTGTCTGCATCCTCTGCTGAAGAAGAAGAGACCTGTGCTACGGAGGTAAAGATCAGTTCTGATGAACCACAACAGATGCAGGAACAGATTTACTGAGACACTACAAAAACTGCACCCAGCTTATGCCTATAAACACAGTATATGTTCCACATCATGTAACAGAAGTGAGGCTGCAAAAGCCATCCTCCTCTTCCACTATGTCCTCATAACCATGCAGGCGTTCTGAAGGGACACCGTGTTTTAGAAGAGGTGGGAAGATACATAAAAGCAAAACACGGTTGCTATTGATGGGGTATGAAAGTTGCATTGTCAGCCACTCAGGAGTCTCAGTACTGCCATACAGCTCTGGGGCATTTCATAAAGCCTGGGGGAAGACTTGACAACTGAGATATAAGTTAACTGTGAGATCAATATATTTTTAAGATATTCTGAGTTGCAGAGAACAGGAAGAACTTTACTAGGAAATATCTACATGATTTGCCCTTCATGTGAACCTCTTGGGTACACACATCGCAAAGCCTTGGTCAGTCTGCAGAAGCCATCATCCCAGCAGAGGGACTCTTAATAGTGTACTTCACAGGTCTGCAGGACCAGGATTTATTTAATGTATGCTATCCAGATACTTCTCAGATTGCATTTTTTTAAAGTTTTTTTCTTCTCATAATCATGTCTCTAGTTCCATTAGGGTAATATCTGATTTCTTCACAGATACTATGGTGTTTTTCTCACCTATTTATTAGGTGAATCAATATATTTACAGCCATTTTGCAACAAGGATGTTGAAATGCCAAGATTATGAATAACACCATCAAGCATCCATTCGTCTAGGAACCTGGTTAATGAACTGTTTTCCTCCAAAGCAATGCATTATGGTGGGGAACAATTCCCATGTGTTGCAGCTGCACCCTTGCACTTCTGGTTCTTGGTCTTCACCTTGGGCCCTGGAACATGACAAACGAAACCTCAGAGGCCACCTATGAAAAGCTAAGTTTACATGAAAAGGGAAGGTGCTTAATTTACTTGGTAGCAGTAAATATTAAGGGTAGATTGGATAAATTCAGGTCTGCGTGCCTAAATCCCTTGGTGGATCTTGTGCCAGCCTTATGACATGCTTGCAGATTCCAGCAGTATTTCTAACACTAGGCTAGGCATCTCTAAAATGTGAGTCTTCCATGATTTTCCTTCATGGCTATCCGCAGGGCTCCTCAATGAAACTGAATCCTAAAGACACAACCAACATCAGATATGTTTCAGTCTGCTCAGAGATTGGCCTTACACTCCTGTGCAGCTATGTGGTGGAGTCTGCTTACTATGAATAACACCCATGGAGAGGGAGCTGAGCAGTTTGAAGCCAGCCTGGTAGCCATGTTACAGCAGTTTATGGACATACTGAATCTGACCCTAATCAGCCCCCAACAGGTTTTATTCACAGGACAGAGATACCATTTCCTTAGTAGCTTCTGTAGATAAAATATAAGAAAACACTGAACTTAGGTAAGTCAGCAAAACATCCTTTGACAGAGTCCATGGCAAACTAACCACACCGCAAAATCTGTGATACCACAGACTATGCGGTTCTCTATCCCCACCAACCGGGGATTGCTGTGGTGTCTTCTGTACTACAGTGTGGTAAATTTTATTGTATTCTCTCTCTCTCTCTTTGTTATGTAGTACTAATTGCTGTCTCATAACAGGAATGGAATAGCTATTTTACATCTTGGTCCACAAATGAGAAATCTTACACCTGCACTGTTAGCTGCAGATAAGCTGTGCCACTGTGCAAAACAATGTCATTGTTAGCAAGTATGGTGTGAAGCCAGGTCCCTCTCTATTTTTCAGGCTCCCAGATCACGTTGAAGTCATCGTTTTATGCAGGTATATTTAGTGCTTGCAAACCAGTTTGCCATCCTTCTTGGAAGAGATTGTTTAAGTGTAAAGATGAAAGCAAGCCACAAAGAACTGGTAAAAATAACTTCAACTGAAAAGCCATCTCATCAAGAGAATTCAACAGGAAGGCTTTTTTTAAGCCTAGGCTGTACTAAAATATGTCAGGATAAAGTCCCAAATAAAGCTTTAAGTGGATCTCAGCTAGAAATTTTCTTTGCATTGCCTGAAATGCAGTTGGATTCACCTGGAATCTCAAAACCAAACAATCCCCAAAATGTTTCTTTGGGCAATTAACATCTTACAATGACACTCCATTTTGTAAGACTTAAAGTCTCGATACATTTTCAATACTACTGGAACTTGTCCTCAAAGAGTGAAGAAGTTTGCTGTCTGCTACAGTTTTTCAAACTGATGAGTGACCATTTCTTATCTCCTTGTTCCTGTGTTAAATGCATTAAATATTCAATACCTAGAATACTCACTACCATCAGCTACCATCCAGTGCTCTCCCCTCACCCAGTTCACTGAAGAGACTGTCAGGTAGGTCTGAGCCCCACAAACCTCTGTTTATTCACTGAAACGGGGAAGTCTGTCCTGAAATGTATCTTAACATTGTCTGAGAAAAAAGCCTAGAAAAATTAGTGCCAGAGGCACTGTTGTCAGAGTGCTGTGACAGATGAAAGCACTATTTATGACCTAGCTTGAGAAACAGTGTGAAGGAGGAGAAGAGGATGCCTTGCAAGAAGGGAAGACATACTGACAAGCATTGGAGCCCCATTGTATGGGTGAGAGAGGACACCTGACTGTCTCCTCCAGCTCGAAAGAAGGAAAGGACCTATTGGAGAGAGAGAGAGAAGCCAAGAAGCTGGGCCTGGAAGTTATTTAAGGGTCACCAGAGTTTGAGAAGGCTTCTGAGATTTTCAGGTTCCCAACTGAAAGTTGAAGGCAGACAAGCTTAAGAATTTGGTGGTGTTATGAGTTCATTTCAGCAGAAAATTGTAAACCACAGAAAGTTTTGTATCTCATCTCTGGGTTAATTTATTAATGCATTTGGGGTTTGCATTGATATAATAACCACATAACGTATTTGGGTTATAATGTATTTCTAATGAAAAGAGCAACACCCATACCAGAAAGAAGACTCAGGTGACAGGTAGCCAAAATTCTAGTGTAAGAACTACAAGAGGTTACAGTGTATGGCCGCAAATACACAGTTTCATTGATTTAGGCGGTCCATCTCTTCTTTTTTATATCTTTATCATAAATTAGAGGAGAAGGACTGGGTAGGGTTAATCTGTATGTTTCTAAAACTGATATCCGGCCCTGAAAAATCTTATACAAATCCTCAAAAATATCGAGTCCATCACTAAATTCAGTGGTAGATCTCAAAGTTGTGACAGAACCTGGCTTTAGACCGATTATCATATACAGACCTGTGAAATCACAGACCTTCAGGGTGAGGTGCACTCAGGCTTGTTTTGGGCTTCCCCAGGGTGGTGCCATATCTCTTAAATTTGCAGTGCTACAACCAAGACTGTCTACCAAGGTGCTGGATGCTGATAGTTGGCCTGGTCTGCAGGGCAAGTGTAATGTTCATCCTTCTGTTAAAGGGGAAAAGGAAATACCTGATACATAAATCCAAGAATTTAATGTTAGTGTAATTGAACTCTTAGTGCTCTAATCCAAACATCTTTATTAGTCCAGACCTGATTATTACAGAAATTGAAAGAAAAGAGAAACAAACCAACAAACAAACAAACAAACAAGAATACTTCTGGGCAGAAAGATCTTAATGATGATAGTAATAGTAGCAGTAGTAGTAGTAGTAGTTGAAATTGTTATATACACACTTTGTAGTTTCTACCCTTTTCATAAGTGTAATGCTTACTTACTCTTCCACTGCTCTTCTGAGCCCTAGGGTCAGTGGCTTCATCCCTTATAAAAGGATCTCTCTACACCTTGTCTTGTGTCCCCACTTCTCAAGGCCTCTGCTATCATACTAGGACTGTGTACAGCATCACGTTAGAGTCATAAGTATATCATTCTACAAGAATAACTACTTGCTACTGCTATCTATATAAAAACTGTGGTTGTGTTCCACATTCGTAAGCAGAACTAAGACAAATTAAATATAGCCACCTGCTCAGAAGAAGATCTGCTTTTGCAGCTAAACCAAGCAAAAATAAAATTTCAGGCAGGTTAAGATGGGTTCAGGCAAAGAGAGCCCGTGGGTGGTACTAGCAGCAGCAACACCATATCACTGGGTGGGCTCTAGGGCTACAGAAGATGCACAGAAAGCAGTGTCTCCATTTACAGGGTTACAGAAGTCTCTCCCTTGTCACTTTAATGAGGCAAAACTAGGTGAATATTTCCTAAGGCAATGCTAAGAAGATATTTTAATATATTTCAATAAATTGCTTATGTTTTTGAGCTGGAGACAGGCTAGAGGAACTCAGCAATGTCTCTGCTTCTTCCCCTTTCACTCACCATCCTTCTGCACAGGGCAGCTTTGCTCAGCCCCAGCTCTGGACAGCCAGCAGCCTGCAGGGAGACAAGGAGATGCGGAGGTCTGCTGTGGGGAAAGGGCTGGGGACAAAGGCACAGGTTTATCCTCTGGCCTGCTTAACAGCAGAAGAGAAATCAAGATGCTAGAGGCTTCTGAAAAGGAGGAAGCAGTCCTTAGCAGAGGGAAGGCTGTGCTAAGGGAAGTGCCCCTGAGGAATGAAAAAGTGGGAAGGAAACTGAAGGCTGAAGAGTATATTATAGTAGGCTGAAACTTGTGAGTAGGAGTGTTGCTAAAACAGCTCCTGGAATAAAGAACACTGCAAAGTCATAACTTCATGTTTTCACCTCCTGCGGAGAGATGAGTGGGTTGGTCTTTCACCTCACTGTGTTATCTCTTACCTTACATATTATCTGCTGACACCAGTTTTTTTTGTTTTGTTTTGTTTTGTTTTGTTTTGTTTTACACTCTAAATGATAAGGGCAGTAACAGAGAACATGGAACAAATGAGTGGGATATTGAAGCTGGCTGACGTTGCAGCACCCCAACTGGTGGAGAAGTGTGTCCAAAGAGGTGAGAGGGAAGTGGAGGCAGGAGCTAGCACATTGTTTGCAAGCCAAGGGGAGCCTGGAAATAACATTGCTCAGGAGGTACAAGGCCAGGCCTAGAAATGAGTGTGCAGGTGCTAGCTAATATCCAAGTCATCATTTTACTCAACAGCAAGGAAGACAATGGATGGCCCGAAGAATGCCCTTTGGGCTGGATGTTGCTCCTTTTATCAGCTTAAGAAAGCTGGAGGAGGGATCTTTTTACCCCTCAAAATGGAAGTGCTCAGGTTGCCCCTGCTTTCACAGTCCAGGAATGTCAATGTCCCTGAACCACTGGAGAACCCGAGTGACTCTCCAAAAGCTGTTTCTAGGGATGTTTTAGTGCATAGCCTGTAATAAGCGGAGAAGTGTGTTTATATTGCACGGTTTTGGGGACATCTGAGCTAGGTCCAGGACCAGCAGCTGTATGACCATGCCCCAGCTAATTAGGCTGGGCACAGCAGATCGATCTTTTGACTTCCCAGGTTTTTGTCTCTGCAGTAATTTCTGTGTGTGTGCACCAGCTCTGGCTGGGGTGGAGTTAACTTTCCCCACAGTAACCCCCACAGCACTGTGCCCTGCACCTGCAGCCAGAGCAGCCCTGGTACTGCACCATGTGGTGGTTTTATTCGGTGGACAGCCAGGCTCCACCTCAGCTGCTTTCTCACTCCCCCTCCTCAAAGGGAAAGGGGGAGAAAATGTGATGCAAAGGGCTCAGGGGTTGAGATAAGGACAGGAAGATCACTCAACAATTATCATGACAGGCAAAACAGACTCAGAGTAGGGAAGATAGATTTATTTCCTATTATTAACAAGCTTGAGAAGTTAGAAACAAAGGAAGGAAACCAAAAATGCCTTCCCCCCATCCACCCTCTTCCACTTCCTCCCCCTCAAATGGTGCAGGGGAATGGGCAATGAGTGCTGCGGTCAGTCCCTGACACTTCATCTCCGCCGCTCCTTCACGGTCCCTCTCTGCCCCTGCTCCCCGCGGGGTCCCTCCCACGGGATGCCGTCCTTCCCGAACTGAGCCTGCGGGGGCTGCCCACAGGCAGCAGCTCTTCAAACACTGCTCCCACACGGCTCCGTACCACAGGGTCCATCCCCCAGGAGCAAACTGCTCCAGCACGGGTCCCCCACGGGCAGCAGCTCCCCCCAGACCCCTGCTCCTGCGTGGGCTCCTCTCCACGGGCTGCAGCTCCGGCCCGGGGCCTGCTCCTGCAGGGGCTCTCCATGGGCCGCAGCCTCCTCCAGGCCACATCCACCTGCTCCACCGGGGGCTCCTCCACGGGCTGCAGCGTGGAGATCTGCTCCATGTGGGACCCATGGGCTGCAGGGGGACAGCCTGCTCCACCAGGGGCCTCTCCACAGGCCGCAGGGGAACTGCTGCTGCGGGCCTGGAGCACCTCCTGCCCTCCTGCTGCGCTGAGCTTGGGGGCTGCAGCGCTGTTTCTCACTCCTCCTCTCTCCCAGCTGCTGTTCCCCATCTTTTATTTTATTTATTTATTTGTTTGTTTGTTTGTTTGTTTGTTTGTTTTCCCTGTCTTACATATGCCCCATGTTGAGCCCCAAAAATGACCAACATGGGGCATGAACCCACAACCCTGAGTAGAGTCCCATGCTCTACTGACTGATCGGCAGGTGGTTTCTAGGGGTTGTTTCCCACTTTTCAGGCTGGAGAAAAGCCAGCAGGAATCACTGCCAGCACCGCTCTTGCATGATGTTCTTTGCTTCTCTCTCTCTCCCAGTTCTCCGTTGCACTGCTTTGCACATTTCTGTTGTATTTTAGTTATTTTAAAAGTCTGGGAGATGCTTGGATATTTTGTTGCATGCTACCTAATGGTCTTGGGCTGGAATAAGATCAGACTTTCCTGGCGCTGTGTCAAAGGTATCATAACTACAAAAGGGCAGAGAACATGAAACAGGAAAGTGGAGGGTTGTGAAACGCTAGATGAAAATCAAGATGTAGAAAGTTCAAACAGATTCAGACACATTTTAGAACTAGCTAGGGAAATGCTATCAAACATGAAAAGTGGTGCTTAGCACTTTAGCTGGCTATTTGGCATCACTCGTAGGTGTGATAGTTTGGTTCTAGAAGGTGGGGGGGGGAGGGAAGGTGGTTTTAGTTTACTTTTAGTTTCTCACTTTGCTAGTTCACTAGTGATAGATAATAAATTATATTAATCTCCCTACACCGAGTCTGTTTTACCCATGACAATAATTGCTGGGTGATCTCCCTGTCCTTATCTCAAACCTAGAGCCCTTTCCATTTTCTCTCCCTTTCTCTCTGAGGAGGGGGAGTGAGAGAGCGGTTATGGTGGAGCTCAGCTGCCCAGCTGAGTAAAACCACCACAGAACAGCAATAATCTCTTCATTCCATCTCTCCATGATAATGATCAACTTTCCACTAACTTAATTAACAAGATTGGGCATGGTATTTTGACATATATATTCACATTTCCACATGCAGCACCAGGAAATCCAAGTGACGTCAAACCTGCATGTTTCTTGGTGCTTTTGCAGTATTGTTTGCAGCTGATGACATCTCTGCACATGAAAATTTGCTGATTCCAGCTATCTGGTTATGAGTAGATTGCAAAATTCTTATTTTTTCCTCATAATTATTCTTTACGTCACAACCACTGAAACTGAGGAAATGGTACATCTACTACCAGTTCCTTTATGGTATAGTAGTAGTGTAGAGCTTCACCTCGGTTTTGATCTGATGGTGCTGTTACCCACAACAGCTTCAGTGCATAGAAGAGCAAAAACTTTTGAGTATTTCTTAGTGTATCCCTGGATTCATTCCTGGCTGATTGCGTGTAAGAGCAACATGAAACCCAGTGGATTTACAACATCAGGAATAAAATTTCATGTTTAGAGAAGAGGCACAATGCTTCTTGGAGTACTTAAGGTGATGTCTCTCCATTCTGGTAGTTCAGACGGTAAAAGGAGCATGCCAGCTCCTTTTTTTGCAGCCATGTTAGACAAAGAATGAGCCTTCTGAAGGGAAAAGTGTCCCTTGGGATCTGCGATCATGATCTCAGAGAGATCAACCATACTGAAGTATGCTTGAGGAGAGGGTGGAGATTTGTATCTACCCTTCTGGATTCTTAAATACCAGTGTTTCAAATAGAGCAGAAGTAAGCCCTACAGTAAGTCCAGCAAAACCTACTTTTTAACTTATTTGTTTAAGGCTTCACATATGATTTGGGATAAATTACTCTTCCTTTCCAATGATTTGACAGCTGAACCAAAAAAAAATAAAAAAATAAAAAAATAAAAAAAAAGTGGTAGAAACAAATAATTTGGCCCTCTTGGCCCTTGTGATTATCTTGTAGCCTAGAGAGAATCCTAGTCTACTGCCAAAAACATTGCTATGTTATTGTCTTTGGCACATTTTAATTTCACACTTAAAGATCACAGAATTTCATGATGATGGAAAGAATTGTGCATATCTGAGACACACCTGGTCTGTATCACTTTGAATGACATAGCAACATAAAAGGTGCATGGTCTTTGAAAAATTACAGTGAATTTCTGTAATTTAAAAAATTGTCTTGTCTTTACATTATTTCAAATTCAGCGAGGCAATTAAACACTGGAAATTAAGAACTTGGAGACCTTACTTCTTACTCCTTATCATTTCTTATGAATAACAAGATTGCAGATATAATCCAGATCTGTGTTTTAAAATCAGAGAGTCATTGAATACTAACTTTAGCTAAAAGCAGTCTTTGCTTTGTTTTGGCCTTTTTTTTCACAACTGTCAATAAAACAACTTGATCTGGGGTGAATCATTTCGTGTTTCACGCCTGCCCAATTTCACTCAGACTATTACATTAAGTTTTATATTAAATTATGTTTTCCCTGAAATCTAGAAGCCTAAAAAGTGAAGGTCACTCCCCACATGTACTTTCTATGCTTGAAGGCAACTTGTTGGTGCTGTAAGTCATATGCAGGATTGATGGGACCAGGGCCTCTTATTTGATCAACGCCTTTTCCCTGCAGCCAGGAAGCCTGGCTCCTGACTGCCAGCTTTTGTGCCATCTAAGCTGCAAGGGAAAGTGTTGTTATTTGAGAGCTGCTCAGAAAAAAAAATACTTCTTCGCTTTTACTCAAAATACGAAATAACAAAAGAATGTACTATATATATATATACACACATATATGTATATATAATCTGTTATTTCTTCCATTTTATCTAAAACATCTATGGGTAAGATAGTAAATGTCACGGAACATTTTAAACAGAAATACTTCCACCCAAACTGCAAAATTCCAGCCACAGGGGAAAGGCATCTGACCTGCTGCTAGCTCGTATCTTTTTAATCATCAAAGTGCCAGCACAGTACAAAGAAACCCAAAGAAACACATCGACGGAGGGCTTTATTTCTAAATATCTAGAAGTCTTCTGAGAAGTAAAAATATCATAAATTAAGCTGTAGCGCTTTCCTTACCCATTGAGGAATAAAATCTAGAAAAGGTAATTTTACTATCTAACATAAATGAAAAGAGTATTTTCTACACTTAGTAACTAATGGCAAAAATCTTCTGACACTCAAGTTAGATATGCATTTTAAATTCTCGGAAAACATAAAAAAGCAGTTATATTTTCAGAAGAAAAGCTACAACTGAGTAAACAGAATATATATTTTAGTAGCTTAGAAAAATTGGTCTTTAACAATACACAGGCTGTGTTTTTCCCAGTTTCAGATGCCTTCTTGGTTAACTTTAACATTTTTATTTACAGAAAAATGACCTCAACATAAATGCTGTTTTTTCCACAGTGAACTTTTATTGGGATTTTGAGAACAAATGTTCCTTAGCAGAGAGCTGGAGACATAACTTCTTTTGCTGAAAAGCCACAGGACTCCTCTGAATTCCATTAGATGTATTTTACAGGATACCAGCTCAAAAACAAACAAACAAACAAACAACAACAACAAAAACAAAACAAAACAAAACAAAACAAACAAACAAACAAAAAAACAGTAAAAGGATCCTTTCATTAGTTTCATCTAAGCTTGGGAGTCATTAGAAACCCTTTCAGGAGCTGAGACATACAAAGATGCAATTAATACATTTATTCAAAGGAAACATTTCTAAAATGGCAGAAAAAAATGTATGGGGGGAAAAAAGAGCGATAGAGCCTATGCACTATATTCCATTTTGTGATATTTACACTGAACAGCAAATGCTGGGGCACAGGATTGGAGGGCCCATGCCTCCAGAGGGGACACAGATGGTGAGGCTGCTTTGATGGTACCTTGTGCAAGTGTTTGTGCCTCTATGTGGGGCAGATACAGCAGACACCTGGAGCTGCTGCTCTGCTGTCCTTGAAGATGTGGTCCCCAAGGGCTGCTATGGGTGGCAGCAGATGCCCCAGCACCCCTCAGCAACCTGATGGGGCCCTACACAAGGGGATATCTCCACCTGGGAGTGGAGGCAAAGAGGGGACCATCGCTGTCCCCTCTTTGCAATGTGAATCCATCCCATACCTGTCTCCTTCCCAGAGGGAGCCCCACCCCTGTCCCAGGGACTCAGGGCTTCATGCAGGGAGCAGCTTCTGCAAGGCAGAGCACAGCTGGGGATGAGGCAGGAGCAATGCTTTCAACAAGGGAGAAAGCAAGTAGTAGAGGAAGCATACTGTTTGCTGAAACATATTAAAAGTGATCTAATTAAAAATCACCACGTGGCAAGTGTGTAGGATAACCATTTTACAAACACACTGGTGCTCTTTGAAAATTCACGTTGTTGTTTATTGTGCCGTATTGGGCAGCACATCCCAAAAGGCAGCACAGGCACAAGGGTCATCCTGCGGGGACACTGCACGCATGGTGCAGCCTCCGGGGCTGTGCCGGTGCTTGGGGCAGCCATTTACTCTGGGGAAAGGTATCTCGGGAGGGCTCAGAGGACCCCTGCACTGTCAGAGCAGGCAGAGAGCTGGCTGGGCACTGAAGATGACTGAGTGGCCCCAGCACCCCTAGTGGGGCTCCAGAGGACACGGACACAGGACTGAAGCAGTCCTTTCAGGTGGGCCTTGAACATCACCCCAGCAAAGGCATAGATCACGGGGTTGAGGCAACAGTGGATGAAGGAAATGGTTTCCGTCAGCTGCAGGGCCAGGGCGATCCTGTTGCTGGCCTGGCAGTCGTTGATGATGTGCAGGGTCTGCAGGGAGTCCAGGAACAGCACGATGTTGAAGGGGGCCCAGAAGACAAAGAAAACAATGACGATGATGAAAATCATCTTGATCGCCTTGATCTTGTTCCGATTTTTGCATTTTTGCAGGTTTTTCAGAATCTGGGCGTAGCAGCAAATGAGGATGCCGAGGGGAATCAAGAGGCCCAAGATATTGGCTGCAAACTGAGATGCAACCTTCCAGGTATTGCTGCCAGGTGGGTACGTGGGGACACACTGCATAGACTGCTCAATTTCCAGCTGCTGGTTGAACACGATGTTGGGCACAGAAGCCAAGCCAGCCACCAGCCACAGGACTAAACTGATAATTATGCCACAAGAGGCCGTCCGAATCTTCATGGCATAGACGGCATGGACAATTGCTATGTACCTGTCTATGCTCATGAGGGTTATAAAGAAAATACTGCTGTAAAAACCTGTGTAATAAACGCCAGCCATTATCTTGCACATAGCGTTGCCAAAAACCCACTGCTCTGAAGCATAGTGGGCTTGGAAAGGGAGAGGCACAACGAAGAGGAGATCAGAGGCCGCGAGGTTCAGCAGGCAGACATCAGTCATCGTCATCAGTTTCTTCCTGGTCAGGAGAACCCAAAGGACCAAGGAGTTTCCCAGAAGGCAGAAGACAAACACAAGGCAGTAGAGGATGGGCAGGAGGAGGGATTTAAACCTGCGAAAGCTGTTTCCTTCATTGCACGGAGCAGTGTTTTCATCGTATCCATAGTCGTACTCTGTTGTTCCGATGAACTGGCTTGTGGGATTCATCTCGGACACCTGTGCAGGAGAGAGCAAGAGGTAAGGGGTCCCGGCATGGATCTCCCTGGTGGCTTCTTCAGTTTGTCACTCCTGCCTCTTTTGGCCAACTTTAGTTCTTGAGTTTAAAAAAACATCAAAATAATTTGGGGGATGGGGGTGGGGGAGTGAAAGGGTGTTACTTGCTTTGTCATTTCTGAAGAATTGCAATGAATACAGCTTTAAAGTTATTTTACATGCTCTCCAAAAGTGAGTCAGTGCTTTACCCACCTTTTTTTTTTTTTTTTTTTTTTTTTTCAGATGCCACCTCCTGACCACCATAAAAAGGGATCTGGTTGGTAGTGTAAAGCGTTCACATTTTAAGAAGTACAGTTCTTTCAAAAGACGCTGTTTCAGATGAGTTTGGCTTTTCACTGCTAGGACATTTTCAAGTTTAGTGTGCATTTCACCTACGCTGTGCTGGCATGCAGGTAGATCATACTTCAAAAGAGCTTCAAACAGACTGATGCAAAGAAATATCACATGGAGTAATCAATGTTGTTACACAGCAGCAATAATACCAATGAGAGTGATTAATTCATTAAACGCAGTGTACGTGCTGCAGGGAAACAGGAGCATCTGCATGTGTGGCAGAGTGAGGGATGCAGTTGTTACTTGCACTCTGCTCCTGGTGTGGATGCTGCTGGTGCCTCACTGACCTGCCCCAGCTTTTGGGGGGCACCAGGCCTGCTTCAACCAAAGTCAATCAGCACATGCACTGTGGAGAAACCTGTTACAAATACAGCACCCAGCCCTGCAGAGCTCCTTGCTCAGGAATAATGAGCAATCACAGAAAGGCAGGGCTGCAATCTGCCTTGACAGTGCAATTCTTTCCTGTATTCAGCTTTCAGGTAAGACATCTGTATTATTCATTTCAGCTTGGATTTCACATATAGATGTTGAGATTTTGAGATACCAGATAACGGGTGTTTATGCCATTCATCAAAAATATTTACTGTTAATGCTATTCATCTCTTTTCTTGTGCAACGCTGACATGCTGTGACTGTGACCACCACAGCAATGGTTATGCTTGTGTCAGGGACCCATTAAGAGCAGTCCAAAGGTCCAACAAGCAAAAGTCAGAAATTATCAAAATTATCTACCAGGATAGAGCACTTCCCACTTTCTCCGCTCCCTGCATCAGTTGGCCAAAAGGGTCAAACCAAAAAAGCAGCTTTCCAGTACGTATCAAGAAAGGTACAACCACCGCAGGCTCCCTTCCCCTGGTTACCTGTTACTTTCAAGAGCAGCAGATTAAATGTTGATGGTCTCTACCCTGGGCAGCAAGAAGCCTTCACACTCTCAGTCGTCCCTGGTCCCCTTCTGCCGTGTCCTTTTCCTCTCTCAGGCTCATGAGTTCCCAGGAGGTTTAGTCCATCGGTGGTGGTTTTGGTGATAGCAGGTGTTGGATGGGCAGCTGCCAGTTACAGATAAGGTTTTGAGACACAGAGAAGGGTTTGGAGGTGCAGTAAACAGGAAAAGAGATGAGAAGGCTTAAAACTACACTCTGTGAAACAAAAATCAACTACGGCTCTTTTTGAAGACAGTACAAGCACAATAAGAGATGCTTGCCTTTTAATGTAAGTTTGCAAAAATTCCCTTTCTTACAGCCACCTCTAATTTAAATTAAAAATATCAAAGTTGAGGTGTGTCCACCAGAAACATGTAATGCTAGACACAAGTAGTGCTAGACCTGAAGAAATTTGTATAGATCCATTAAACTTGACAGCTCTACAGTATTTTACAGAAGCTGATATGTGATTTCCAAGAAGTGTACTTTAGTTTTTCTTTTCTTTCAGCTGGTAACAACCTGCATACTGAAGCCTGGTTTAGTCCCTTTCTATTAGTAACGTACTAACTCTCTGAGCAAAATGAGAACTCACAGCTGCATCTTTGCAATCATTTTTACGCAGCTTGTGTTCAAGTGGAGATATCTTAGAGTTTCTTTGCTTCCTTGGTGTTCCTTAAAGTATATTTTAGTTAATTCAGGACACATGGTCAAGGACAAAAAAGTGGAACAAGAACAGGCTTGAAAATTTTTATTTTACACAATCTCCTGAAATCTTTTGTTGTTGTTGTTCCTGTTGTTGTTACATGTCTTGTTGTAAATTACGATAGTGCTTTATAAGTCAGGCAAATTATATACTTTTCATCCGTTAATCTTAGCAATGGGTAAGCACGATTTCCCTGACTTACAGGAGCACAGAGAAGTCAAGAGCCTCAGACATGTGGCAGACCCAGAGCATGTCAGTCATTAAAGTTATTAACCCATTCTTCAGTAGCAGATAGCAGCTCCAGCACCACGTAGCTTTGCAGCCTCAGGGCTATTGTGTAAATGGATGGTGAAAGGCAGTCCCAAAGAAGAGCACAGCTAAATTCCACAGACAGATGAATGAAAAGTGAGAAAATGGGCTGGGAGATGAAAGTAGTAGCCTAGTGAAGGACCTGGCATAAGTCAGTAGCACAGTCAGAAAGAACAGGACGGTCCCACAGGATGTTCACAGTGCTGCCACCCACCGTGGCATCACTCTGCCTCCAAGTACCCAGCTTGTTCTACTGCTTAAGAGTCACCACCTTCTCTTATCTATTTATATATTCATTTGTTGCAGAATTATTTTCTGGAATGTTGTTGTAGTAGAACTTGATTTTATTTCCTTCTCTATATTTTTTATATTTTAATTATGTGATTAATAATATGTCAATAGTATGTCCCATTGTTACAGGCAACGACACAACACAATGTAACTGTTATATTTCCTTTTGTGATTCTAAAGATCACTAAAGACAATTTTCACTATTTCTTATGATTGAAACATCAGCCGGCTAAAGGTGCAACTTGTTCCATTGGATGCTTTTTGCATTAGTTTGGATGATAAGTTATTAACACATACAAAAAATTAAATGGTGATTTGACAAGAAGCCAATAAAAGAATGAAAGCCTCCATTAAAAACATATCTGCATTTAAAAACATTTATACATTTCCTAGAACAAGAAAGACTACTATAATTTTTCTTGAGGTATTTTGTCTTGAATGTGTTAAGATTTTGCAAAAAGATTTCAGTTCCTTCAGGTTGTGTATTTTTAATTGGGAAATCTTTCAGTGGTGTATTTCCTCCGGTCTTGATTCTAGGTGGCCAGACAAAATGTGGCGGGACAGCAGGGAAACATCAGAGGAGATGCAGCATACATGGTGCAGAGGGGAGCATTCAGGACTTAAAGGCAAGGGAAAGATCTTCAATTAAAGTGTAAAAGGATCAAGGATGGGTGGAGGGGGCTGGTGACTGCAGTAGCGGGAGGAAGTCTTCTGGCAAACCATAGGGGACTGAGCTTGGGACAGGCGTGATGATTTGGTAATGGGAAGAGGGGGGGAAAACTGTGGTGATGGTTGGAGTGTTTTGGATGGAAACAGCAGAGTTACAGTGCCTCATGTAATATCCTCTAGAGCAGCCTTGCTGTGTTTCAAATGATAATCACATTTCCGCCTGGCTTTCAGAAAGGAAGGGAACAAAGATGAGTTTAGAAAACAATAAATGTGGCTTTGGAAGTTTGTTATCCTCACAGGCGGCTGTGAAGTGGTGGCCTCTAGCACAGGGGTGGCCTTGGGGACTGTGGCACAAAGGATGATAATAACGATGATGAAAACCAATGGCAGATGCTTTAGGAGACAGTGAGGAACCAGAAGCACCCAGGGGAACAGGCCACTTGGGAGGAGCAAGGGCAGACAGCACAGCTGGGCTGGAAGGCAGTGCATATAAATAACTACTGGTGTGTTCACAAATGTGGGTCCTGGCTCCTGGCTGTGCACTGGCTCCTCAGCTACCAGCCAGGCTAAAAATGCACGGAAAATATCACTGTAGGATAAGCCTCCCAGCTTGTCTTCTCCTGCTTGGGTGGTGGGGGTCAAGTTTTCAACATGGGGGCTGGGGAACCTCACACCCCAAGGCTCAGCGCCAGGTAGGTTATGCTTCCCCTTAGCTGCCACCTGCTGCTGTCACCACTGCAACAGCGTTTGTTTTTATGTAACACACCCATGGTGAAGTTACAGTTTTTTCCGGGCTTTATCTTCTCTCATTCTCCCTTCAGAGCAGGAAAATAAAACATGCAGCACTTTGTCTATCGAAGAATTTTGTCAGCCCAAAGGTGACCACCACATGACAGTGACATGGAGGCGCACGCTCCAAACCACTCACAGCCCCACAGGCCGAGAGGCTCCGATTTAAAGCTCTGCTTTAAATGGAAAAATGCTACAACCAAACCGCATCTTGCCATGAAACGAACAACACGGCCAAGTCCTCAGCTCCTGCAAATGACCAGATTCACATGTGTCCAGGCCCTGACAGCAGTCGCAGAGGGTTTACTTCACCCCTGGCACCACAGCAGCTCCTCGGCCTTGGGGCAATGGCCAGCTTAACGTCTGCAAAACTGCTATGCCTGCTCTTGTGGAAACCTCTCCTTCCTCCTACAGATGATACAGATTACTTGAGCTCAAACACAGAGAGGAAATTGTGGTTGTGACAGAAGATGCCACCGGCAAAAATGTGCTCCGGCCTGACGGGTGAGGGCTGTGAGCTGTCGTGTGGGTCCCTTTGGCAGGGCTGGTTGCAGGCCCCTTCCCACCACAAGTGCTCAGTGTTGGTGTGACTGCAGATAGGAAAAGGTGGGAAAACCCATATATGCTGTCTGGTGGTATATTTCACATGAAAATAAAATTTTGGAAGTATTTCATGGATCTGATCGCTATCGCAGCAGCTGGCTGGAAGGTGGGGGGCAGGTTGATCTCAATGTGGTGCTCTGCTTCCACCCATTGCAACACTGGGCACTTGTACCCAAGAAAAGCAGTTTCCTCTCTCTTTGCTCAACAGCAAAATGAGAGCAGCTTCTTAGTCAAAATGAGGCCTTTCCCTCTCAAATCTGTTCTCGCTTTACAGCTTATAATGTGGCTGAGGGCTTTCTCTGATGTATCAGAAGAGGAGTTGAAAAGGTGATAGGGCAAAAGGCGGAACAAAACTGGGACTGCTGATACTGAACCAAAAAGACATATGGTTTCTGCCTCCCTCCCTTTTTATAGAGCAATGGAGCAAAATTTGAAATGCTTTATGAACAGATAGGTCTAACTTTTACTATGTTTAGTTAGAATGAAGGAAGTTTAAAAGCTTTGTATTACTTTGTATTACAGTTTCATCTGTAAGAAAATACAGACTTGTATCTCAAAGTGAGGGCAAGAGGACCCAGGTCTGGACGATGTGTCAGAAGATTAGGTGAGGAACTCATACGTCCTTGGATGTGTAACCACCTAAGTTCAGTATGCATGTTGAAAACAATAAGATAAGAAAGAACAAGATGGCCTGAGCATGCTCAAGAATTGGGTTCAACCAGTGAACACAGTGAGGAAGACTATCAACAACTGCCAGAAGACCCCAAAAGACCACCAGTAGAAACAAATGAGACATTTGCATATTTTAATGAGTTCCAGGAAACAACATGAACATGTTAATTATTAATTGGAAACCTACTGAACATATGTATTTTGCATATAACCTTGGTAGTTGAGCAACTCGGCACGCACACTAGCTGGAGTGATCCCCTGTGTATCCATTGCCGCAATAAAAGAATTCCTGCTTTCTAAAACTCCTAATTGAGTCTTAGAGAATTTCTTCGACCAGCTTTTATGGTATCACAAAATTGTTTAGTCAGCCCAATGCCATTGTGCAGGTACGGTGTCAATATGCCATATGACAGAGTGGCTTCTTTCTCGTTCTTAAAATAGGGAGAGCATATTTGTACCTGTGTGTGCTAAGGTGGAAAAGTTTTTTTGGAATTATGTTTTTTTGTTGTTGTTGTCAGCAAGAAGGTATATTTAGGTTGGCTAAAATACCCCTGAAAGTGCCAAGTTGTTCTGGGGGGATTTCTGCCTCCAAAATAGAGAAAGATTAATGAAGAACGGTCACGATATTTTATGTTGA
The DNA here is from genome assembly GCF_011077185.1 of Oxyura jamaicensis. NCBI lineage: Eukaryota > Metazoa > Chordata > Aves > Anseriformes > Anatidae > Oxyura > Oxyura jamaicensis. Next base: position 45,908,346 of record NC_048894.1, read on the forward strand.
CAAGTTCCAGCTAAAACACTGCAACTTTTCATTTTCTGAATGTGTCATTTTCAAATATAGTGGGGCTTTAATATACATAAATAACCTCTTCTTCCAAACCTTCTTCCTCAAAAGCACACAGACACTAAAACTTCAAAAAAAATTCCAGTAGAACTAAGACGCATTGGTTTAGCTGATAGAAGATAGAATTTGATATTTTTTTTTTTTTTTTAGCTTGGTCAGCAAAAGCATTGACTCATATTACGGTAAAAAAGTGTTTATGGTTTCCGACTCATAGAAGGATGTATTTGGCATTGTTCTGCCCACCTCTCTTGAAGCAGATGCTCGGTGCAAACAAGCTGGAAGCCAGGGAGTCCTCCAAAAACTGTTGCTAAGTTTGTTCAGGAGAAGCAGCTGGAGTTGCTCTGTGGGGTCTGGACCACCTCCCTCTGCTCCACACTCTGCTTTCCTCTGCTGGCACCAAAGCCGCACAGATTGCAGCTTTGACAGCTGCAGCCTTGCACAACTGCTCTGTTTCACCAGAGCAGAAATCAGTGTGTTGCAAAACTTCCAGGACAAGCAGCTCATTCATAACAATGAGAGCTGGGAGCAGGGTTTTCTCACTCATGTTTTGCATCAGGGGCACTGCAGGACAGAAAGAAGCAAACAAATACATCGCTTGCACAGTGGGTCCCCAAGAACAAGACCCTTCTCTGCTCATCCCTTGGCTGATGCTCCTTTCTCACCCTGTTTTTTTTTTTTTTTTTTTCTTTTTTTTTTTTTTTTTTTTTTTTCCTCACTCATGTTTTTAAACCCTTGCTGTCCGGCACCTGGGCACCTCTCACATCAGCATCCTCTGCTTTGCCTCAGGGTGGAGAACTGAGAAGGACGCAAGCAAGAATGAGTTAAAGAATTGACAGAAGTTTGAGTTCAGTCCCACTGTCCGTCCTGCCACATAGTCACTCAGCCTGCTCCTACAATCCAAAATTGCTCCTACAATCCCCCTTGGTGTAATTTAAATCAGTTATTTGTCCTTTCTGTGGAAAATCAGTCGCTGCTTTCTTCCAGCTGCTTTAAAATATTCAAAGGTCTTGTTCCCTTTTAATCTAAATAGCTCATATTCCATCAGTTGTTTTTTTGTGTGTTTTTGTTTGTTTGTTTTTGGTTTTTGTTTGTTTGTTTTTCCTTTTAGGTCATGCTTTCTCAATTGTTAATCATAGCCACTGCTCTCCTCTGGCAGCTGCCTGTCTGTCCTTAATCTTTTTCTATCATGGTGCCCAAAACCTGACACGGAGCCCCAGCTGAGGCCTGACCCCAGCGAAGCAGAGTGGAGGAGCCCCCTCCCGGGGGTAGCTGTCGGCTTCGGCAGTCACGTAGCACTGCTGATTCATGCTTCCTTTGCTGGATGCCAGCCCTAAGTCCATTTCTCCAGAACTGCTGTTTTCTTCATCCTGTGGCCTTGGCTGAACCTGCCCTAATGCCGAACTGGGTTTGTACTGTTTGTCTTCACTGAACTGCAGCCCATTGCTCACGGGCTTTTTAATTCATCAAGGTTACTTCAAGTGGCCATCCTATCACACTTTGTCTTTGCACCCCCTCCTAAGGTGGTGGCATGCAGAAATAAAATGATGAAAACCCGCAGTGGTCCTTTATCCAGAGCATTAATGAACATGTTGACTCCTGCAGGGGAAGAGAGTACTCCAGGGGTCCAAACTGAGTCCAATCTTGTCAAGCATCTTTCTCAGGTGATGGATCAGGGTGCACCTTCAGCAAGTTTGCTGATGATACAAAGCCAGGAGAAGTGGCTGATACACTAGAGGCTCATGCTGCCATCCAGAAGGACCTGGACAGTCTGGGGAATAGGCTGACAGTAATCTCAGTTCAACAGGGAGAAGTGTCAAGTCCCGCACATGGGAAGGAACTACCCCATGTACCAGTCCATGCTGGGGGCCACCCATCTGGAAAGCAGCTTGGCAGAAAAGGACATGGGGGTCCTGGTAGACACCGAGTTGGATATGATCTAGCAAGGTAATCTTGCCACAAAAAAAGCTGAGACTGAAGGAAAAAAAAAAAAAAAAAAAAAAAAAAAAAAAAAAAAAAAAAAAAAAAAGCTATGACTCTTCATCCTGGAGGAGAGAAGGTTCAGGGGGATCTCAAAAATGTCTTGAAATCCCTGAAGGGAGGGTGCAAAGAGGAGGGAGCCAGACTCTTGTCAGTAGTGCCCAGGGACAAGACAAGAGATGACAGTAACAAGCAGAAGCACAGAAGGTTGGATATGAACATCAGCAAATGCTTCTTTACTGTGAAGGTGACTGGGCACCAGCACGGGTTGCCCGGAGAGGTGGGGGAGGCTCCCATTTCCAAGGAGGGGCATGCACAGTGTGGTTCCATCTCTCCGATCTCCTCCTGCGCTCCCCAGGGACAAGAAGAGAGGCTTTGCTCGGGCTGCTGCTGCCCACGGGAAGGTGTGATGAGGGCTCAGTAATGTCACAGATAAATCTGTATCTGAGCTGCTGATAAACAGGAAGCTACTGAGCAGCTTTATGCTTTTTTTTTCTTCTTCTTTTTTTATTTTTTCTTTTTTTTTTTTTAGGTTCTTTTGGTCTGTTTTTTGTAGCTATTCTTTTTTTGCTTACTTCATCTCAGGAAACACATTTTCTGCCACCTCTTGCAGGAAATGTGCAAGATACAAAAAGTGTTTTGAAAACCTCATGGTTAGCTCAGCCTGCTCAGAGGGTGGTGGTGAGACAGAGCACCAGGCACCAAGGACACGGCAATTGCACTGGAATAAGACCACAGCTGAGTTAAGAACAGTGGTAGTAAAGCTAAAAAGGCTTGACTTTGCAGAACACAGACATTTACACACATTTGTGCTACAATCAGACTTTATACTGGCATCAGAAGGGGCTTTCAAAGCTTTCTGGTCAAGAGTATTGGGGCACAGCTGCTGTTCACAGGAACAGGCTCTTGGGAACTTTTTTTCAACATCAGAAGTCCACCAGGGATCTGCTGCCCAAACCAGGCTCCCCCACCTTCCACACAACTGCAAACAAGAGCAGCCCTGCTCCAGAGCTTGCTGGAGAGAGGGGTGGCCACAGCAGGTACACAGCCTGCAGGGACCAATGTTCACCATCATTAAACCCACTCCTGATCTTGCATGTCTTCAAGCCTTTTGTTATTTCTGGAAGGGATGAATATTAACCAGATGTATTTTTAGCAAGAAGGAAGGTGAGACTAACAAGAAGTTGGGTTGAAGAGGATGAGGAGTGTCTTTCCAGTACATAGATGATTGGGGCAGGTTTCCTTCTCACTGCCAAACTGCAGTTTCCTGTTTTCTTAGTTTGCCCAAAGCACAAGAGGGTTTCTACTGGGTTTTGAATGAGTGGGACAAAATAGATGATTTTTTTTTTTGCCACTGCATAAGAAAAATCTATATTTCTTTTTATAACACCCAGGTTTTTTTTTGTTTGTTTGTTTTTGTTTGTTTGTTTTTTTGCTGTCTGACTCTTTTCAGATACACTCCAATAATTCCAAGAACCATTACGATTTCATACCTCCCCTCTTACAGGTTTATAGGCAGAAGAATAAGAAGTTAAAAGTTTAGTTCACATTTTGCTGTCACTAGGTGTCAATGTGTCTTTCTGAGTAAGACCAAACACAAGACCAACTTTTCCAACACAACCAACAAAAGACAGGGTTTATAGTAATCTGTCTACATTTCTTGAAGAGAGCGAAGGACGTCTGAGAAATCTGGAAATTAAGTTGAGACACTATGCTTTAAGCAATCTTTGAAGAAAAAGGAAGTTCTCAGATTTGTCTCAAATATTGAATGTTAATAATGAAAAAGATTGCCTTGGAAATGAAGCCTGTCCTTCATTTACCAAGGTGCTGTTCTGCTTGTTTCATCTTTATTCTATCAAATATGTGCAAAGCCAATGGTGCCAAACTCAAAAAACCTTCCCTGTGTGAGCTTTTCTTGAAGAAGGGCCCAGAGTGCAGGTGGTGGCAGGCAGCACCAGGAGAGCTTTGCACCTCACTTCGCCAACAGTGGTTGTCATAAGCTGAGGCAAAGACAGTTTATCTTTCTGAATGCTTAGGGCTTTTATCAGAAAAGGGGTCCAAAGACAGAGGAGAACCCCCACTTATCCCTGCTATATCTCTCTTAATTTCTTTAGCCTCCAGTTTTGGAAAATTAAAAACAGAAAATTCCAGAAATTCTCCACTGCAATGCAATAAAATAGATCTACAGTTCAGGAGAGCAAAGTGAGATTATACTATGATTATACTATTAAAAAAAAAAAAAAAAAAAAAATGCACAATGTTTTGGGGTTTTCTGTTTCTTTTGAAATATGAATGGGTATTCTGATAAGCCATCAAAAAATTGACCACATATACCACAGGAGGTTGACATTTAATGTACTTCCCAGCAATGCATGCTGTTCAACAAAATGGGTGTGCTCCCGACATGATTTCCTTTATCTTCTCAGACTTAAGCTTTGTATGAAGCACACCCTTTTACTCTCCCATTGCATGAAAGGAGGGAGTCATTGCATAGAGAAATAACGCATTTGTTATTTCTAGCCTCTCTAGAAATCTGTGATAGAAAATGGCAATTGCATTACTCGCCCTAAAAATTCAGCCCTGTCTGCATCTGGGAGTCACTCACAAGCCAGAGATGCTTTTAATACAAAACTCTTGGTTTATCTTAGGTCAATGGTCCCAAATTATGGCCTGAGGGTGGCAGTGGGCAACAAAATCGTACAAGAGTTCTTCATGTGTCAGAGGACTGTGTCAAAAGTATCATTTTCCATCCCTCCATCAGACTCCTGAGCCCAGGGGTCGTCTTAGAGACTCTTAACAAAATCAATTCATGTAGGCTTTAGGGCATGCACACAACCAACAAGAAGACTCAGAAGCAAACTGAGGAGTCTGGAAAGGACTCAGACAGGTCTGTCTAGCTAAACTAGCCACAACTACAGTGAGCATACTCCCGTTTCAGCACAGCTGTGCTTTCCCAGAGCATGCACGACAAGGAGCGCAGCAGAAAGTTCTGCCTGCTCTGGCTGAGAATGAATCTTACCAAAAAAAATAAAAAATAAAAAATAAAAAAAAAAAAAAGGAAAGGAAAGGAAGAGTTTTCAGCAGAGCCAGCAAAGTGTTTGGCTCACCACTTGGCAGCACAGGTGGCTGTGCCAGCACAAAGTGCCCCAAAATCATCCTCCTGGACTGTGGCCACTGCGGATGCAAGGTGCAATGGAAGGAGGGGGCTCACCTGCTGGGGAGGGAATTCCCACGCACGGAGAGAAAATAATGCTCTTATAAATGTCAGCTGAGGGGTTAAACAGAGGTCTCCTGTTTCACTTGTCTCATTTCTGGAGATTTAGCTACGTGCAAAAGGGTAAATTCTTTGGTCATCACCAAAGCGTGAACACACAGCGCCTGAGCTGAACACATCCTCTGCTCCCTCACTAGTGTACCTGGCCTTCAAATCCTCCCTCAGCTCGGGCACAGGCACTGGGGACCAGGTTACCGGAGGTGGCAAGCCCTGGGGAGCTGGCAGATGCGCCGTCTCATTGCCTCCAGAAGCCTCGGGTGCAACGACACAGGGATTGGGGACACTGGAGCAACCAAGTTTACAAGCAGGTGCCAGCACAGCTGCAGGACAAGGAGGTGTGGGGCAGAAATTTGGCCTCACAGGGCACAGAATACAAAAGGAAGGTGCAAAAAGGAAAACGAGAGGGCCAGTGGGAGGCTTTGGGCAGGTTGTCCCCAACCCTGGCTTGGCAAAATAAATTCCCCCACACCCATACCTCCGGACAGTTCCTACCTCCCCGTCAGCTCTGCTTCAGCCTCCTCCTTCTCTTCCTCCTCCTCGGCCAGTGGTGCAGGAGCTGTGCGGAGGCAGCAGGCAGCCGGAGCAGCTTTCAACAGGGGCAGCAGCTGCTGGCCACGGGGGCCGTGCGGGCAGCAGGAGCGGAGGCTGGCACAGAGACAGTGTTCTGGGCCTCACCCCTTCCTGAGTGCTCAGCTACACGGAGAGCCCAGTTTTCTGGACTGTGCCTTTCCATAGATGAAGGCTGCGGTCTCCCCGATGGCTGCAGCTGCCAGCTGGCTTCTCTGCCTCAGATCCTGAGGTGGGGTCCTGGCGTTGCCTGCGGATTTTACAGTAAGCCGTGAAATCGGATCAAAAGCTCTGTGTTGGAGCAGTGCTGGAGCAGGGAGCAGTGTGGGTCCGCTGGTCCCACACTGGACTAGGCTATGACATGGTGTTTCTTCATGTCGCACTGCCTCTTGCCCTGTGCACCATCGTACCTCTGGGGTCCCCTGGGGTCTGCTGGAGGTGTCCCCCTGGAGAGGCCCCCACCAGAGTCTCTCACCCTCCAGCAGGGGAAAAGCACATTTAAGTCTTGGTCTCACCCAGGCCTCAGAGCTCGGTCCTCCTGTCCCTGGAGGCCAGCACTAACCCCTGGCTGACCAAAATGCCCAGAGGTAGGGGCTGCCACTGCACATCAGGGACCACCATGGGATGGCAGGAGCTACCAGGACATCAGGGGTAGCTGTGAGTAGCAAGGGGCATCTGGGCAGCCCAGGAAGAGCAGCAGGAGGAGGAATGCAGACAGAGTGTGCTGGTGGCACCCAGACAGTGAGTTGTCCAGACCCCAGTCACTGACGGCAGTCCTAACAAACCCAGACACAGATGTCCCTAATACACCCTGACACAGATGTATTGGTGTTCACGTGCTGGGCACCCCTTGGACAAATATCTGACATTTGTGGGCACATGGGCACAAGGGTGTGAGTGAGTTTTGTGTTACAAAAATTAACTCCTCCTGAGTTTTGGGTTGAACCTGGCTGTGCTGCTCCTACATATTGCAACACTGTTATTTCCTTCAATGCTACAGTCAGCCCTGGGTGCTGGTCTGATCCTGCTGCTGCTGCTCAGCCTCCCTCTGCTCTTTTGGGTACACAGTGCCCAGGAAAAGAAAACCTGCCAAGATGTGAAAAGCAACCAACAGGAAAACCACAGCTTCTCCTGCCTCTGCAGCAAGTCTTCTTTGCAAATCAAAGAAGCCTCCACTTTGAATGAGTTTCCAAGGTAGCCACAGTGCCTAGTAAGGACTTCATGGTTGCAAGAAACCCAAACCTCCTGTGTTTGCACCCAACCTGTCTGAGAGCAGTATGTGGTGTATGGGGGTTTGGACATCCATCTTCCTGCAGGTCATGCCCAGCATGGCATGCACGCAGCTGCCTCTGGCAGGGCTCAAGGAGGAATGTCCCTCCAAGCAGCAATCTCGGTTTGGGAGGACAAGCCAACATCCAGACAAATCTGCCCTCACTTCACCAGCCATGCTGAAACACAGCCGAGATGTGCCACCTGTGTCTGCAGCAAGAGAGGCCTTGTACCACAAAGAAGAGCTGCAAGGGAAAATCAGAAGGGGAGGGGACACCCACAGCAGTGAGCTGTGGTCCTGCTGGGGAACTGAAGCCATCACAGTGATCAAAAATATATATTCTTAATTCTTAATTCTTAATTGAAGAGCTGAGAATGAAGTAAAGAGAGTGAAGATCAGAGCACAGTGTGAGAGAGATGCCATGAACAGCCAGGACAGGACAGGATGGGTGGTGCAGCACCAGGAGCGTCGGATTAAACGCCTTGCCTAGTCTTCAGTTGATGGCCATGCTTAAGCTCATCTTTCTTTTGTTGCCCTCTCTCTTGTCTGTCTCTCTTGCTGCACCAACCCGAGGAACCAAGCTCTGCTGCCAGCATCACCAGACAGACACAGAGATGATCTTCTGCCCCTAGCGAATGCTTAACTTAACCTGCTATGAACTGAGAGCCGAATCTGGCCTCTGAGCATCTGGTTCCCCTTTGTGTGAGGCCTATTTGAATACATGCCTTGGTTTCCACTTTTGGCACCACAGCTGTGTGCCCGTCCGGCTCTTCAGAGCTGGTGGCTGGCCACCCACACACCCCATGCTCAGTTACCAGCTCTCTTCAGCACCTTTTGCACACCCTGGAGCTGCTACTCCACGTAGAATAGAGGAGACATCTGCCGAGGCACACGTTTCTTCCCATTGCCCCACATTTTTCTAAAGCTGCATAGACAAAGTGCTGCGAGGATCAGGCTTGTCCATGAGTCATGCCCAGCAGAGGACAGGGGGCCTGGATAATAAGCCTCAGCCAGGTCATGGTAAACAGGACGTAATCCACCCCGCGTGACTCCTCCTGTCCAACCCGGACCTTGGTCTTTGCCTCCTTGGCTCAACCACCCATTCTGTGGTGTTATTTTTGTGGCACCTTAAAGACACACTTCTTTCTCCAAGCATACAAGAAAAAATAAGCCAAAGTGTCTCAGGAAGAGATAAATTAAAGATGTATTTGCAGGACTTCTGGCAACGGTTTCATCTCACACCTCTAGGATCCAGTCTCAGCCCCAAAGAAGAGCAGGACTCAGGGTCTCCAGCTCTGATCCCATTTCCAGTGGTTCAGATCTCTGAGGTAGCACAGAATAACTGGGCTTGGAGCCAGCATCTGGCCTGAGGTCCTGACGCCAAAACCCACTCTGATGAAACATCCTGAACATTCAACATCACGCATCGGACCCCAATTGTCGTCATGGGACTGTTTGTATTGCTGCCCGCAGTGCAACAGGAGCAGGGGTTACAAAACATCTCATGTGAAGGGAAGGGTCAGGGCCAAGCCTGGAAGGGAAGCAGTGGGAAGAGGAAGATGTAATAAGGCCTGGATTGTCCCCACCCACCCCCACTACCTGTTTTTCCTTCTGTACAAGTGAAATTAAGAATTAAGAATATATATTTTTGATCACCGTGATGGCTTCAGTTCCCCAGCAGGACCACAGCTCACTGCTGTGGGTGTCCCCTCCCCTTCTGATTTTCCTTGCAGCTGAGCACAGCCCAGAGGGTCAAATTTGGCCACATGGTTGCAGATCCAGTGACCATGAAGCACTGGGTGAAATGTCGGAATCTTTCTTTCTGGCTTTATTTCATCCTCCCATCCCTGGTGGGGCTCATTCACACTGACTCAGTTCAATGGGAACAGAGGTCTCTTGGGGTGGCTCTACTCCTGAGACAAAGCTGAGGAGAGGAAACACAGTGAGTTTGGGAGCCAGCCTGTGGTGTGATTTTACACCAAAGGAGGGGGGCTTGCAGCCTCACGGGTTTGGTCCAAGTTCTTAACCCATAAGCAGAAGTGGTTGCATCCCCAAAGGGGTTTCACAGGGCAGGTGGTTCTCACCTGAGCTGTCAGCTTTGATGCTCTCATTGGAGATCAGTGATTTGCTGAGGACAGCTTTTACTTTCCAGCCCTCTCCAATCCTTGGTTCTTGCCAGCAAGGACTGGTGTCCTGTGCTCCCCAACCCTGCAGTTTTGGACTTTGGCAAGAGACCCACCACAAGGTCATTTGACTCAGCTTCAGATGAGCAAGGCACTTTGTCTTCCAGTCAGCCTCAAAGCAGGTTTTAGAGAAACCTGTGTCTAGTTACTCCGAATCTGATCTAAACGTAGCTTACATGAATTCAGCCCGCTGTGATGGGAGGAAGGTACGTAGCTGATACACAGATATAAAAACCGATGTAACCAGACTTCCACTGAGATTTCACTCACATGGTTTTGTGCTGCTTTAACTGTACCAGCTCGTAACCACACATTTTGGGTACAGTCAGACAAATCTTCATGAATTTTTATGGCAGCAGTCTGGATGAGCACCGTGTCCCACCCATCCTCCTCTGACAGCGTGTGAAAGCCCGCAGGAGTCCAGCCTGCTAATGCCCAACCCTGTTTTTGTCTCTTCACGTGGGAACCTTGACAGAGAGCTGCAGAAGCCTGGTGTTGTGGTGTTTTCTTCAAGGTGTGCCGTTATTTTTGCCTGGCTGTCCGTAGCAGAAGTAAACCCGTGGCTGTTCTATTTACAGGACTTTCTTGGGCCTGCTTGCTCTCTGCCTCAGCTACATCAGGGTTGAGAAGTCTGCTTTCACCAGGAGAGTTCCCTCCAGAAACAAAGGCTCAAAGCTTTCTCAGCCCTGCAGTGGAAATACACTCAAACCTTTGACAAACATGTTTTCTCCAAAGTGTTCCTTCACCATTTGAGGCAGAAAGATATATATATATATATATATAAAAAAAAAAAAAAAAAGAAGAAGAAAGAAAAAAAAACCTGCAAAGAGGAAAACCACTTCCCATCCGTATTAGTCATCTTTCATTTGGCAGGTATCAGAACATCTCAGCACTGAGATGCAGAGCACTTCAGGAAAAGCAGAAGAGTCAAACCTGATGTGTGTTGTGAAGGCAGGCAGAATTTTCCCCTTTCTTTTTTACCTGTATTTTAATTTCTGAACTTTCTTACATAATATAAAGATGCGTATGCAGGCCAAGGTGCAAGCAGTGTTATTTTTTCCCTCTGTAATTATTAAAACAGAAATAGACACAGCTCTTTCAGCACAAAAGAGCAAAATCATACCCTTTGTTGCCCAGATGCTTACAGTAACAGTCTTATAAAATCCTAGATGAAGAATTGAAAAAAAAAACAACCTACAATACAAATAGTGTTTTAATGTTTGGTGTGGGATTTTTTTTTTTTTTTTCATTACAAATTGAGATCTGATATCCATGATTTGTACCCATGGGATCACAGAAGAGAGGACTTGAGCAGTTCTTCTGATCTCTCTCCCACTTTAACTCCATTTAACTCCAGCAGTGTTATTTACCTATGTTATAGGTTTCACAGCTCCCAGTACACTGTCCTTATGTGGTAGAACCAGCATCACTGACTGCAGCTCTGACAAATTCATTTTATCTCTTTTTGCCAGTTTTTGCATGCTTCCATCACCCGCCTCACAGAGATAATGAAGAACAACCCTCCTTAGTGCTTATGAGCAATGCTGGTGTACCCAGCTGGAAGCCAAGGCAGTGCAAAGTATTGTGGCATCTTTGAGAAAGGGAACATAGAAACCTAAATATCTCACCACCATACTGAGTGGTTTTTATCAGATAAGGTGTGGAAGTACGAAGCGATGAAAGACAGGGACTCCTGATGGCTCTTGAACAGAAGGCCTTTATTGCCATTTTTCACCACTATATATACTTTCCCTGTAGCCCCATGTGCTTTCCATGCACCCAAATCTGTCATGCAGTTGGTTAGAGATCCTCAGACATGTGTCTTGAGCCAGCCAGCAATTGGCCACTGCCCAAAGCTCATCCTTAACACTGCAGCCAAGTTAATTTATCTCGACCTAGCTCAAGTTTTTGTTTCTACCACTTATTTCCTCGTTATCTCTAATTCAGGCACGTGTGAAACAGCGCGAAGCCACCTGCGAATTCCATTCCCACAATTCCCCCATTTTTACTTTCAACCAACCAAAGGATTGTAAAGTAGCGTGCCTACTAGAATCTACATCAGTCAACAAGCCACTAAGTGCTAGGGATGTTGCTTTGCAGCGATGCTGCATCTCACTCGCACAGCACAATCACACAGTCACACAAAGAGGCCTCTTGCACTTCTGATTTATACCACAAGAAAATATCACTTAAAATAATTTATCCACAACTTCAGGACGTCCTTGTCTACTCCTGCGGTGAGCGGCTGAGAGTGGACACCCCTCCTAGGGAAATGCTCTGGGTGCACCTAGGGGCGTCCACTCCACAGTCGATCCCACAGCCGAGCAGAGCGGCTCCTGGTGCAAGGAACAATGCTATTACAGTTTTGTATAATTACACGAAAGAGATGCATCGCAATAAGGAGCAACTGTGGCGTTGACGATTTGTTTCATGGTTTGGTTTTTGACCATGTAATTGAACCTTACACATGCTGTTGCTGTTACACTTCCCAGGATATCTAATTCCTGTGGCTCTAGGGGCGCTTGCGGTAAGTAGACAGTCCAATCTTTGTTATCTGCCAGGTTCCCCACCAGACATGTCGTAAAGGGGTCGTTAGCACTAGCCAGGGACAGGCACATCGTTTCTTGTCCCATCATGTTGGCGAGGTCACCCAGATGTTGCGGCATGGTTGAATGGAGATCCAGGGCTGGCAATAACCAATGACAGCGGTGATTGTGAGGAGGAGGACAACCATGGCCTTACTCACCTTGCTGGTACCCATCTTGGTCCGTGACCTGTGGAGGCACAAGCATACCCTCGACCCCAAGTTATTAGAGGCTGGGGTCCCTCCCAAAGACCTGTATTTATTTATTTATTTTGCCATTACGAAGGCCTGCTCTGATTGTGGCACCTGTGACAGCACAGAATTCATATTTTTGTAATGTTTTACTATGGGTGGTACCTCTTTGTTAGGAAAGGGTAATGATAGGTGATTCACTAGGTAAAGTGCCTTTCCCAACCTGTTCTGTGGTGTTTCCTGGGTGTCTCCCCCTTTATGTTTACTTAGAAGTGTTTTCAAGGTGCGATGTGTGCGTTCAACAATGTCTTGACCCTTGGGGGAATGAGGAATGCCTGTGATGTGTTGGATACCCCAAGTTCAAAAGAGGGTTTAAAGGGAGTGACTACCATAGGTGGGGTGATTGTCAGTTTTTATTTCCTTTGGGATGCCTACTGCTGCGAAAGTGACACGGAAGTGAGCCTGGACATGGCGACTAGTTTCACCGACCGCAGCTGTCACCCAAATAGCATGAGAGAAAGTATCTACCAATACGTGAACATACTTCAAGCGACCAAACACTGTAATATGTGTTACGTCAGTCTGCCGTAACTATAGGGACCATAGATCTCTGGGGTTTACTGTTAAAGACGGGGTTGAAACATGTTGTTGACAGTGAGGACATGTTTGGACAATCAATTTACCATCAGTGATTGATATAACAAATTGTTCTGCCAAGACTTCGGTGGATTGATGGAAAAAGGCATGGGATAACCGTGCTTGCTCCAGCACCTTTGGTACAGGGGCAGTCAGGGTCATATTAGTTAGCTGGTCGGTGCGTGCATTGCCCTCTTCAAAAATACTGGGTGACATGGTGTGGCTCTGCATGTGAATAATACAATGTGAGTGCACTCGCTGCTCTACCAAAAATAACAGCTCTTTAAATTTTAGAAACAAGTTTTACTTTGGGACATGTCTCAAATGTGCCCTCAATGCGCTGAGCGACACCTACAGCATATTGTGAGTCAGATACAATATTCAAAGGTACCATTTTTTGCTGATTTTTTTTTCCTTTTTTTTTTCTTTTTAATTTTTTCTTTTTTTTTTTTTTTCTCTCTCTTTTTTTGTTTGTTTGTTTTCTGGCTGCAAGGAGCCCATGTCCTCGATCACTGCACTGATTCTTCGCAAATCATGCCGTAATCTCCATTTCCCACTCTTCTTCTTGATGATAGACATCGGTGAATTCCCCAGGGTGTTTGTTGGAACAGTATGTCCTTGTTGGAGTTGTTCTTGAACCAACTCCTGCAGACTACTGCTTGTAAAGAATAAATTGAGCAATTCTAGTTCCCTTTGGTATTGACAATGGTGGAGACGGTGTCCAAGCCATAGCTTGGATTTTTCCATTATTATCATCATCAATTATCCCTGGCAAAACAATCTGGTCAAAGTTGTACTTGATCCTAGCAGTAATATGCTGCAGTCATTCCCAATTGGTCCTTTGACATTCAATGGAGTTTTATGAATATGACTACCCCACAATGTGGCATTTGTTACTTTGGAGACATCCACTCTGGTATTCCCTCTGGTTCTTGCTGAGAGGGTGTCTACGGTGGTAACTGTGGCAGCAGGGCTGCAGCATGGAACCCTGCTCCACTGTGGTACTCCATGGGCTGCAGGAGGACATCCTGCTTCGCCATGGTCCTCACCACAGACTACAGGGGACTTCTGCTCCAGTGCCTTGGGCACCTCTCCGCTTCCTCCTTCACTGACCTTGGCACCTGCAAGGCTGTTCCTCACTCCTCTCACTCTCCTAGCTGCTGTGTGGTGCAGCATTTTTCATTCTCTTTCTTACATCTGCTCTCACAGAGGTGCAAACAATATCACTTATTGGCTCAGCTCTGGTCAGCACTGGAGCCCTTACCTACCATGGGGCAGCTTCTAGATCCTTCTCACAGAAGCCATCCCTATGGTCCCCTGCTACCAAAAGCTTGCCACATAAACCCACTACATTCCACCACTCACCTCTGTGAAAAGCATATTTAAGAGTAATCACAATATACTCTTACTTTACAATTATCACAATCTTCACAAACTTCACTTACATCAAAAAAATTCCCCACATCAAAATAAACATAACATCATCACAACACTGACAATTTACACACACGCCACCCCTCGTCCCTTCACCACACTAATATGAAACATATTCCTCACCGTTGATGCTTTCTTAAATTCTTCACAACTATTACATTCATAAAATAAATAATAAAAAAATCCAGTCCATGTTTTGCCCGTTACTTCTCTCAGCTACCATCCTTATCTCAAATTCCTTGAGCCCCACATTGGGTGAGTAAAAAACAGTAAGTTATCACGGATTTGGGGTAGGAGGTTTGAAGAAACCAATCTTCCGGCAGTATGAGACAATAAATGGCACAGAAACTATAGTAATGCTGATTCGTACTAGAGCAAACAATTTGTGAATAGCATATGCCAACAGAAATGTGCTTGTACCAGCAGCCCTTTTAGATTTCAACAATTTATGGTTTAGTGGAGGACTTGATAGTGTTAGGTCAGAGGTTGGACTAGGTGATCTTGGATGTCTCTTCCAACCTAGATGATTCTGTCATTCTATGACTGACTGAAACGCAGTTTGAAGAGAACTGCAGTCATATCCACACCACTTGACACAGCCAGGTAGAAGATTCCTAGAGACACTGATGAAATTCCAACGCGGAATGAAACCCCTACAGCACCACATTCTTTGAAAACTTTTTTCAGCTGCTAGCATTTATTGAGTTTCTTGCTTTCACTGCTGAGATCTGTGGCTGCCTTTTCAGGGGATCCACCCACAGCTCCAGCAGAGGGGCCGGCGGGCTGAGGGGAGGCTGGCCCCGAGTAGGGAGGGAAGGGTGCCCAGCAGGGGAGGCGGGAGGTGGCCTCGGGTGCTGGTGGCTGCCATGGGTTGGGGTATTTTCTCTGCCTCTGTTCCCAAGTCTATCAAGTTTGCTTCCTCTGGCAGTACACAGTCACCGGTTTTTATTTCACCGACCTGCATAGCCTGAGCGTCCACTGTCTGTACCCTTTTTTCCGCTTGCCATGATCTCAGTGTCTCGGTCGCTAAGCGCCAGGTCGTCATCACCTCAGCAGCTGTTGTACCTCCCCGTGAGGCAGCGTCCCAAAGAGTTGTCCCAGCATTTTCCCAAGTTTTTTAATCAAACACTGGTGAAACTGTTGACGGGGCCCCATTCTTTTGTAAGAACTTTGGCAATAGTTTCACTTTATGTGGGTCATGTTTCACTCCTCTTTTTACCAGGAGTTGAGTCAGTAACAGCTATCGCCTCCTCCTCGGCTGATAGATGAGCTCCCATAGTTAACGCCCCAGCCGCTCACCTGCTTCCTGAGGTGATGTCCTGAGATCAAAGCTGCGGTCCCACCACCAGCTTGAGTCGTACGGCTGGGGTCCCGTCAGACGCTTCTCTCATCGTTGCTCTCTTCCTGATCATGTCAGGGTCACCATTTGAAGGGGTGCAAAACATGGACTCCTGATGGCTCTTGAGCAGAAGGCCTTTATTGCCATTTTTCACCACTATATATACTTTCCCTGTAGCCCCACACTCTGTCCACGTGCCCGAATCTGTCATACAATTGGTTAGAGACCCTCAAGACACGTGTCTTGAGCCAGCCAGCAACTGGCCACTGCCCAAAGCTCATCCTTAACACTGCAGCCAAGTTAACTTATTTCGACCTTGCTCAAGTTTTTGTTTCTACCACTTATTTCCTCATTATCTCTAATTCACGGACATGTGAAACAGCGCAAAGCCACCTGCGAATTCCTTCCCCACCGAAGTAGCTTTAGGTGGGGGATCTGTGAAGAAAAAAACAGGCTGTTTTTTCCTCTTACCTAGATTTCAATAAAAATATAATGCTTTTTTTCTGACCAGACTTTGCCAGAGTGTGCTTCCCATTTGAGACTCCTTTAAGGCTACGTTGAGCCCTGATTCTCCCCTCCTTCTGAATCACTTCGGGATGAGCTCCAGACTACAGATCCAGCTTTTCCCCTGCCTGAGGGCAATCTGGGCTCCAGGTCTTGCCCTGTATGGTGACACCTGAGGGAGCCAAAGACAGGGCAAGGGTGGCCTGCACCTCCCACAGAGAGTGGTGGTCTTCACCTGATCAAAGAGGGGGGCTTCAGTCTGTGGGGTCCCTGGGTCTGCTTGGACAGCCCACCCCTTGGCATCCTTCCTCTCACCTGGGACATCACCGGCTGCATGTGTCCCCACAACTCATGGGGTTATTTTTGGGAGCCCACACTGCCTCATCTCATCCCCTGCCACCACTCCATGGGAAACATTGTGAAAAGACAACAGGCAAGGTTTCAGCTTCTAAATGCAACGTTCGCCTCTCTTCTCCTTCTGCACTTTGAAAAATGAAATAAACACCAGGCAATAAGAGTGCCCTTCTGCCATCCCCCATGAGATACATTGGTCCCAACCAGATGGGTGTTTTTCTTCTCTTTTCTTTTCACTAATAGCAACTCTCAAATATTTTTGTTTCAAGTGTACCTGAAAAATTCTCTGTTGCTGCTGAGCTTTTCACCTAGCTTCACAAACCAAACCATAAATGACCCACACAGATGCAGTCAGTGCTCAGAGCCTTTTGCATGCTTTGCAGGAGAGACATGGCTGTCTGGAGAAGACCACAGGTCCCAGAAATAGCCTGTCTGGGCAGTCTGACCAAATCTTACTTCCCAGCAGCTCTGTTCACTTGCAGCAGGTCTAGATGTAGATGTAGATGTAGATGTAGATGTAGATGTAGATGTAGAT